>NC_064849.1:61146617-61216470 GCF_024139225.1 Suncus etruscus
TCCCCAAACCTGGTGGGTCTTCAGGGCCACGCCTGGTTAATCGGGCCCTGGGGGAGGCGGGGGAGAAATCCCGCCCTTTGCATCCCAAAACTGCAGAGGCACGGCTGGGCTCAGACCACTCCACATGCCAGGATTTCTGGGTGTTTGACTGGTATGTGGGGGGCTCTGGGCAGGACAGCTAGCCACAGGTCCCCTGGGCTGAACTCCTAGTCCAGGGGGCCAAGATCCCCCCAAACCTGGTGGGTCTTCAGGGCCACGCCTGGTTAATCGGGCCCTGGGGGAGGCGGGGGAGAAATCCCGCCCTTTGCATCCCAAAACTGCAGAGGCACGGCTGGGCTCAGACCACTCCACATGCCAGGATTTCTGGGTGTTTGACTGGTATGTGGGGGGCTCTGGGCAGGACAGCTAGCCACAGGTCCCCTGGGCTGAACTCCTAGTCCAGGGGGCCAAGATCCCCCCAAACCTGGTGGGTCTTCAGGGCCACGCCTGGTTAATCGGGCCCTGGGGGGAGGCGGGGGAGAAATCCCGCCCTTTGCATCCCAAAACTGCAGAGGCACGGCTGGGCTCAGACCACTCACATGCCAGGATTTCTGGGTGTTTGACTGGTATGTGGGGGGCTCTGGGCAGGACAGCTAGCCACAGGTCCCCTGGGCTGAACTCCTAGTCCAGGGGGCCAAGATCCCCCCAAACCTGGTGGGTCTTCAGGGCCACGCCTGGTTAATCGGGCCCTGGGGGGAGGCGGGGGAGAAATCCCGCCCTTTGCATCCCAAAACTGCAGAGGCACGGCTGGGCTCAGACCACTCACATGCCAGGATTTCTGGGTGTTTGACTGGTATGTGGGGGGCTCTGGGCAGGACAGCTAGCCACAGGTCCCCTGGGCTGAACTCCTAGTCCAGGGGGCCAAGATCCCCCCAAACCTGGTGGGTCTTCAGGGCCACGCCTGGTTAATCGGGCCCTGGGGGGAGGCGGGGGAGAAATCCCGCCCTTTGCATCCCAAAACTGCAGAACCGCGCGGGGGCGCTAGCCCCACGCGTACTTCATATATTAAGTGTATTCCTACTGTTATGTCACTTTTTACGTATCCAGAATCTTTATTATGTATCGTGCCCTTTCCCACATCCCTACAAAGCTCTTTTTTATTCCTTTACTCTCTATCCCCCCCAAACATCTCTAATCTACATTACTCTTTTTAATCAGTAGTGTACAAGCGTTATCACAGACCAAAGCCGTGCATTGTGTGTAACAACCCCAAACTGTTTCAAGATACATAAAATGGACACGTATTTCTTTAGAATATTTTGGTTTTTTTCTCTGACAGCTATAATTCTTACTAAATGTTGTCTTATATAGTGACGATTCTAACCGCTTTTCTTCTTCTCTTTTTGAGCTGTTTAACAAGGAATCTTAGAGAAAGAGTCCCCCAGATTAATGCTTATGATTGAACCATAATTGTTCTTATCACCCCCTTATGGGCCAAGAACACCACGTGGCATTGCTCCTTTTTTGCATAGGCACATTAAAATGGGAAAATACTATACATATAAATAAGATCCTATCTAATAGAGATTGGTACAGACTAATCTTATAGTGCAAAGGGACCTTACACCCTGAACATTGACATAACGACCTGGCACAAACCTCAGAAGAAAGGGCATTCCCCTGAACCAGGGAAGCCATCCACAAAACATCCAGGCTGGTCTATAGCATCACCTGGAAGCAGTCCTCTACCAAGGAAGACTCTACACTGCTCAGACATTGTCCTGCTCAAAAGAGACTTCCATTAACACTGAGAAGACTTAACAACAACAACGATTTGCTTACAGGACAGGGCTCCCTGCATTGCCCTTTGATTGTAAGGTGAAACCAGAGGACGCTCCACATCCTGACTTCAATGTTGGATATACAGATTCCAGGATCTTAAATACAGAAGCTTGATACCAACAACAGAGACTGTGTGAAAAATATAAGTGTGTTGGCACTACAGACAATGTCTTGGATTGGACGATCTAGCTTGCCTGGAGCCTAGAGTTGGTCTTGTGCCAGGAACCTTCAGGGGTCGGGTCTTTTTGTATTTAAGCCAAGGTTATTTCTTTCCATGTCCCTCATATTTTGGTGGGCCTATGCAAACAACAATTGCCACTCTAACACCATTTTTGCTGTGCTCCTTTGACTCTAATCCTTAAAAAGAACCCAGTTAAGATTTGAGGTCAACTTAAGCTAATATGCATGAATATGGAAATGTAAAAAAAATGCTATGCCTGTAATGTTTAAGGAGTTATGTAAGTTTTATGGCTTTAGATTGCCTTGTGTGCTGTTAAGAAATATTATAGTGTGTTACAATCTTAATGTTCTTTGGATGAAATTTCAAAGTTGGGATATCAGCAAGGGGACTTCTGAGAATTATGTTATGTATTGTCCTTCCACTGTAACTTTACCTTGTCCTCTTTCTTTGCATCCTTGTTCTCATAATTACAAATAAAAAATTAAAAAAAAATGAAAAAAAAAAACTAATGTACCATACAGTTAGAGGCCTTATAAAGCCCCTTTAATTCTATGTATTTAAGAATCTTAATATGGTTTCTATAAATTATGCTTTACAATATGCAGTATAATTTATACAAGTGCAAAACTTAGGTAGATTTCTATTGCTGAATTTTATTCATAAAGGATTATAATTACTAATAATTATAAATTTTAATATAAATTCTTTATTTAAGCACCATGATTACAAACATGATTGCAGTTGGGTCTCAGTCATAAACAGAACCACCCCCTTCATCAGTGCAACATTCCCACCACCAATGCTCCCCCCCCTTCCCTTCCTATATTCGAGACAGGCATTTTACTACAGTTATTTTTTTAAGTTTTGTAAGCTGTTTTTTTTCTTTCTTAAAGGATAAGTGTTAAAAAATAGAGTAGTAATAGTGTGACTGTGGCAAGTGTCATTGTTTGCATAGGACCAACAAAATATGGGGAAAACGGGTGGAAAAAGCGTTGGTCTAATTACAAGGAAGCCTCACCCCTAAAGTTTTCTGGCATAAGACCGATGCTGGATCCAGGCATAACAGGCTGCCCAACCCTGGAGTCATTCTCCTTTGTTCCAATGAAACTTTTTCGCACATTAGCTGTTGTTGGCGTCAGGTTTCTGTAGTTAAAGATTCTGATTTCTGTGCATTTCCTTCATCAGTCTGGCTGATATGCAGCGTCTTCCAGTTTCACTTCACCATTAGATGTGGGGAAACTTGCCCTGCAAGTACGTTGTTGTTGTTGCTTAGTCGTCTGTGTGTTAAGAGAGCACTCTGTGGAGTAAGTCAATGCCAGAGCAGTTACCACTGTCTTCCCTGATAGAAGTTTGCTTTCTGGTAATGATATAGACAATTGTGGTTGTTTCCATAGATGGTATCCATGTTTCAGAGATGTATGTTCAGGGGTATATGGGAAATGCCCATTCTTCTGAGGCCTGAATCAAGTCATGCCAATGTTCAGGGTATAAGGCCTAACTGCATTACAAAATTTGTGTTCCTATCTCTATTAGATAAGAACTTGTTTGCATATGTAATATTTTCCCATTTTAATGTGCCTATGCAAAAGAGGAACAATGCCACAAGTTATTATTGGTGCATCCAGGGGCCGAGGGAACAAGTTCAACATTCCCTGTAACTTGGTTCTAATGTGATTCTAAACAGAGAGACTCTTCTACCAGAAATATTTATTGAGCAGATCCCAAAGGTGAAAAAACAAACAAACAAACAAAGAAAACAGTGGGCAAAATTGTCACTATGTAAGAAGATATTCAAAAAGAGTTATAGATGTTAAGGAAATATATCTAAGATATACAAAGGAGATACACATGTCCCTTTTATATCTTTAGAAATAGTCAGGGGGAGAGTGTTGAATTCAGGACACTTTGGTCTGTGATTTGGCCGTCTGGAGTCTGCAAACGACTCCCAGCAGTCCCATAGCAGGAAATGTTTTTGAGTGGGGGCTTTCCAGAAACTGAGTATGGTAGCAAGCACAGGTACACAATGAAGGAAGGTGGAGGATTGGAGGCTGCTGAGAGCAGATTAATAGAAACAGAGTATTAGTTTCTTCTCAGGCAGAGAGTGTATTTATTCACTTTGAGAGCTGACTGGAAGCTGGCTTGAGTGAGGATAATAATCTTCTTCATGAGGAGCGAAGAACTGAGGGTAAACTTGGTTAATTGTGGGGTAATAAGCAGTGGGGGTGAGAGTAAAGGACTAGAAATGAGCGTGTAAGGTGATAAGCCAATGGGAGAAGGAAAGTATACAACATAGGCATTCTGTATATTGTAAACATAGATGAAACTTTATGATATTTTATTAAACTATCTATACTTTACGTGCAGATAATAATTATATAATAATTGTAAATTTTAATTAAAATCATAGCTTAATTTAATTCCTGTTTTTTATTAATTTATTTGCTTCACTAGGGTTCCTGGACATTGGGTCAATCGGTCTAGCCTCAATGTCTGCAGATAACACTTGGGTTTGTATTTATGGCTTTGTTTTTGATGGGAGAAAAACACTCTTGAAAATCACCTGCATTAGATTAAGTGATAAAATCTACTAAAGCAAATATCCTAGAAAGTAGAAAATGAGATATAATATAGTTTTATAATGTTTATAACTGCTCTAAGATCAATTTTAAGATAGACAAAATTTTTGATCATTATTAGTTTTGGAAACAGTAAATAAGGATTTTTGATTTTTTTTGTATTTGTTTTTGGGACCTTTCCCAATGTTGCTCTGGGTTACTCTGGTCTTAAAATGAGAAATCACTCTTAGTATGGTCAGGGAGCCCATCTGGGTGGGATTCCAGAGATCAAACCCAAAGCAAGACAAGTCAAGACTGTGTACAAAACAAATGCCTACCAATGCACTATTTTTCCTTCCCAGATAGGAGTAGTTTTACATGATTAATGTAAGACTTTACTTGTTTTATTTGGGTGCTTTTCTTTGGGGGAGGGCATACCCAGCTGTGCTCAGGGGTTACTCCTGGCTCTGAGCTCGAAAAATGCTCCTGGCTCAAGGGATCATATGGGACACTGGGATCAAACCCAGGTCTGTCAAGGATAAGCTGCATGCAAGGCAAACACCCTCCTGCTGTTATATCTCTCCAGCCCACTTTACTTGTTTTATATTTCAGCCACCAGACAGTTTCAGCAGTAGCAGCTCAAAAATATACACCTTTCTCTGTATTTGTTCTCAATATCTTAATTTCCAGATTTTTATACTTTCATATAATTTGTCAATTATATGTCCAGCAATATTATAGATTGGTTATAAAATGTATGTATAAAATAATAGAATATGGGCTATAGTTTTGCAAAATGTAATCAATATATAGAATCACATTTTAATGTTAGATAATGTCATATTCATAAGCTATGAATGAGCTAAGTTATGTTGAAAGAGGATAGGATTTACTTTACACGTTGTCTATTAAACAAAAAATCTGAAATAAGAACATTTACTCAAATCTCTATTACTATACAAATGACAAAATTCTCCTTTTTTTTTTTTACCTACGTTTGATTTTTGCTCTTGTTTTTCAAATGCTGTGTTCCAGTGTCAGGTTTGTTTGATCCTTCAATAAACTGGAAAATTAACTCATGGGGAAATGATTCTTGTTCTATACCTTAATGGTAGTATATTTCCATTTTGCATTTCAGATTGTATACCAGTGTAAGACAGATAGATAGAGATGGAGAGCAAAAAAAAGCTACTAATCAAGTGAGTTGAGTTGAGTTTTGTGATTGGGACTTTAAACTGGGAAAGAGCTGTATAAAGTAATATAGACAAGATGTCAGGAATTGAACCCATGTTAGATGTGTGGAAGGCAAGCGCCTTACCCAATCTACTCTCTTTGCAACTCCTCAAGAGTTCTTCTAGGGGCTCTAATGTTGGGGATCCCCAGGCTTCTATCTTCTTGGAACTTTGGGACAGACTTACTAGATGTGAAGCTCCTTTCAAATACAGTTTGGCCACTGAATTATTTCTATTTTCCTTTTGTTTACCATCTGGATATTTCCCTTTCCATGGGAAAGGCCAAAATGAAGTTTCAGAAAACTCTTTGCTAGGAGGAAGATGTGGGATGTATGCTGGGAACAGGGGTGGAGGGAGGACAACACTACTGGTGGGAATGCCCCTGATTCAATGTCACTATGTACCTTAAATATTACTGTGAAAGATTTGTAATTCACTTTGGTCACAATAAAAAATATTAAAATAAAAAAAAGAGTAAGAATATTTGTGTTGAAAACATAGTCAGAAACTCTTTGCGAAATATTTAGTTTCTAATCTATAAGCAGAAAGAACACAATGTAATACCTCACATTTATAATGTATATAATTTATATCCTACATTTATATAATTTATATCTCACATTTATAATTTATAATCTCACATTTATAATTTCCAGGAGTCAGAGCATATAGGAGTTTTAGCCCTGTATTAAATTTAGTTGACATTGATTCAAATTCCCAATATTCCAAATGGTCTTTTCAGTACCTCTGGGAGTAAAAACTGAGTACAGAAGCAGAGGTAAATCCTGAGTGCCACCTGTATGACACATTGCCTCAATTTCTATTTTCTTACTCTTTGTTGATTAGTTTACATCTCTATAAGAAAAAACGGTTTTCTCATTTGTTTAAATATAAGAAAAATTTATTTCTGAAAAATATGGCTTATTGTACAATATCACCCTGATTTTCATGAAACATTAATATATTTTATTATTATCATGTTTTATTACTTCCTAGTACCTTACACTTAATAATAAATAATGAGCTATCGAGATATCTTTTAAGGGATTTTATGAGAAATGGCTTCATTCTCACTATGAAACTAAAAGTACACAGCAGCACAGTATTGTTCAGGACAAATGACTCTTTGATAGGATGATTATACTAGCAATAAGATGTACAAAAATGATCAGACTTAAAAATGCAGTCAAGTAAAAGTAGGAATATCCCTAGGAGACCTTTCTGGCAAATGATGAAAATGTTTTCATTTAGGATATTCAGAGGTCAGTGTTTACAATTTCACAAATAAACATGGTCTACTTGAAATGTCCCTTGTGGGAGAAATGATGGGGACATAGTATTTTTCAAACTTAATTCAAAAGAATATGAAGCTCTGGCAAGAAAAAAACAGAAAAGACTGTGGCAAATACAAATTACAAAAGAAATCTTAGCACAAGTTTTTATATGCATCTAAAATTGAAGTCTTTATAAATAAAAATGAAAATGATGTTTAACTTTTAAAGGATTGGTAATCAGAAAAAATAAGGGGAAAATGATTGTGCTTATTGTATGTGTTTATGTGTATGTGTGTGTTTAGATAGGGTTTCAAAATAATTAATAAAGCTATTGGCTTCAGAATATTTATTTGTTCTATTTGTTAGAACAGCAAATGTTAGTGCTCATTTCTTAAAACCATAATCTTTTGACTGATGCAATTATTATAAATGTGAGATATTACATTGTGTTCTTTCTGCTTATGATTGGAAACTAAATTAATATTTCCTAAAGAGCTTCTGATTATATTTTCAACACAAATATTCTTACTCTTGTCTATATTACTTTATACAGCTCTTTCCCAGTTTAAAGTCCCAATCACAAAACTCAACTTCACTTGATTATTATTTCTTTTGCTTTTTTGTTCTCCATCTCTATCTGTCTGTTTTCCACTCCCTCCTCTCATTTATTTCACATACATTTCATATATACCTTTTTTAAGTGGAAGGACTCCTAATAATTAGTTAGGGGACAAAGGGAACATTTTTTAGCAATACCTGGCCAACCAGGCTGAATAGTTCTGCACTAGGGCCTAGTAAAATTATGTGCTTAAAGCCAGCATAACTAAGAGACCAACCTTGGTGGTGTTCAGGAGCCTCCACAGTTAATTCAGCAGTGCTAAGAAGGTGGTCAGATAGTATAGTGAATAAAACTTTTTTCCTTACCATAAAGGATGTGACCATTAAAGTATGGCCCCAACAACTCAATCTTTCTCTTTACTAGTTCTCTAATTCAATACTTTTCACAGAACACCATCAAGATGCTTATTCTTTCTCTACTCTTCATGTTCATAAGAAGTATTGACTTATCTTTTAAAACAGAATTTAATAAGAATATTTACTTTGATTCTATATGCTATTTATTCAATGAAGAATGGCTTAATTGACAGAAGGACACCCAAATCTCATTGAGTGCATACTTTTTTAATATGTCCAAACCATTTTCTATTTCAACATATGCTTAGTTCAGGAACACTTAGATCTGTAAATCAGAATTGAAGTATATTTCAAATGTCTTTGACTTCTTAGATAATGATGATCCATTCAAATGACAACTGTGAGAGGTTCAGAGATAGCAGTCAGGGACACATATCTTGTGAGCAACTGACCTGAGTTTGAACCTCAGTACCATATTTCATCGAGGGGAACTTAGTATTGTCATGTGAATTCTAAAGACCCTGAACATTATTGGGGTGTGCCTGGGAGTTTTCAGGACTTCAGGGTCTGACCAAGTCTTCATCTTCGGACCCTACTCTAATTGACCTGTCCAACTGGTCAAATACTGCAGGGAGTGGTGTTAGCTCCATAAGCACTGCAAGAAAATCTACAAAAATTGAAGGGAAAAAAACAATTATAGGATAAAAATTCCACTGAATATATTATGAAAGTTGGTTTTATGTAACAGATATACATTTTATCATGAAAAATTTGATATTCTTATAAATATGTTATGTTGATTTAGTCTTCTATACATGTACCCTTTTCCAAAAATTTTATGTATAAACTTTTTAAAATATTATTGTGGATTTTAAATTATCCTTACATCTAAAATTCGGAAAGTTAAATACAATTGTTCCATTATTGTACAGAAAAATGATACCCACCTTAAATATTTTCTTGGAAATCATATTTAAAAAGTCCTTACTCTTGGTTGTATTCATTGCTATTGATTTAATACCTATGTTCATTTAATATTTGTGATTATATCTTTCAAACTGAAAACCATATACTTGCTTTCAGAAAACTTCTACAAAGATAAAAATGTTTAAAAATATTCAGCCATTTAACATATTTAATTATTTGGTTCTGATACATGAAGATACATGAAAGAAAGCATAGATAAAAAGAACATGGCACTGTTGATGGGTGGTGTTCTTTACATGACTGAAACCCAAACACAATCATGTATGTAATCAAGGTGTTTAAATAAAATATATTAAAAAAAAGAACATGGCTTCATTTTTGTTAGGATATACTTTAGTTAAGCATAAAATAGAGAAGCTGCTTAAGAAAGTGTTGTCATAATCTTAATATATTTTACTCCCAAAAGAGTATTTTGTCACTCACAGTATCAGCTATTTGTATTTAGATCCCTGAAAGTAGTAAAAGGAGTAGAAGTTGTAGTTTATTCAATCTCACATTAAACAACTTTGCTTAGAAAGGCTTTGTGATGCTATTTTATTAACAAATTTTTGGACTACATTTGATTGCTTACAATCTTCAAGTTGTTAAATATATTATTTCCGATTGAGTAGATAGATCAAAGGGTCAGAGCACAGAACTGCTATTCTTGAATCCCTAGAACACAGTTCTTCAGTACTGCAAAGTGTAACCCTGATAGCCCCATACCACTGGGCTCCTGAAGCATCTCTAGCCAGATCATTGCACTCTGCAACCCACACAGCCTGTCCAAATATCATTGTAAGTCTGAATGACTTCACACTCCAGAAAAATGCTTGGGAAGACCAGGTAAGGGTGAGGAGAAATACATGCGATTTCACTTTTCGGCTTTACTCAAGTTCTGAGGCTTTTCATCTTCTCATGTTCATGAAATATTTGTAGATGTCCTCTTTGTTTTATCGCATTTGCTTCTACAAGCATCTCAAAATATAAGAACTTGAAATTTTCCTCATAACTAACAAGGCTGTAAGGCACACTTCTACTGAGTTGGTGCATGTTTCTGATATACACAAATGATGAAAGAAACATTTTTTTTTATAATTTTAAATTGTCATAGCAGCAAAATACTTTTATAAACACTCAAAATTAACTAAAAAGGTTTAAATTACTTTTTAATGAAGGATTTTATATGTTCTTATAAAAAAGCTTTAGAAGCAAAAATAAAGATGTATTTACAGAGACACAAAGCATTTAAGCACAAATATGATGCATAATTTATACTAGAATGTATTAACACTTAACATATATTGCTCAACCACATTTATTTTAATATTCAAAAGCTGCTTTATATTTCAGGTTTTAGCTTGTGCAAATTGAATAAGCAGGGCTGAAAAATAAAATTTATTGTAAAAGGGGTAACTGACCATTAACTAGTATGCAATGCTGTAAACATGACCCTATTTTGAAATGACAAGATAGTTTGTTCTAGAACATGACAAACAGTTAGATGAAACAGAAGAAGTCAATGTATTTGTCACCAAGAACAAGATAGATAAAAGGAACATGATCTGTGCTATTTCATTGTTTTCTTCACAATTTTAAGACACACATTGTGATCTTAATGGCAAATGCCTAGAGGAATGGTACCTTTATTTTAGATTACAGTTTTATATGTTTAAAAGATTGTATCAGCATTTTCAAGTTGTTTCTCTATATTAGATTTTTTGTTTTAACTGCAGCAAAAGGCCAAACTCAAATTCATTCCTAATGAGCCATGTGTTAATGTCAAATCTCTGCTGTCCACTCAAATGCCAAAGAACATATCTGACTTTATAATGAGCCAAATGGTTGTCTCTTCATAATATCAGCTAGCCTTTTGTTATATACTGCATCCAAAATTTTTAACACAGTGGTGGAGGTAACTGTTTGGATGGCTGAAATCCATTTCTCATATGGTGTCAATATTATTGCCAACTTTATAACATTCTGTCATAGCAATATATTGAATACATTTACCCAATAAATTGAAGTAGAATAGTATCTGACTGATCTATTCTGTACACTGATAGGGGAGAAGATCAAAATCAGATGACAGGTGTCAGAAAGATGGTGGTAATGTTTTTTGGAATGTGAGCAAAAGTTTAAAATGGCACAGCCAAAATTTTTTTCTCCCAGAACCATTTTTAATTAACTATCTAATTTCTTATACTTCTAGGTTCCAATAATTTAAGTCTTAATTGATATCTACTGATATTCTGAAAGTTTAATGTTTATCATTTTTGCTCTCTAGATAATCTTTCTTACTTAATATGAAAATTATCTTCACATAATCAGAGGCAATGAAAATAATATCTAAAATAAAGGTTTGGGATGTTTTAGATTAATTATTATAATTAAAATATGAGATTATCTAGATAATTCAAAAATCCTATTAAAATGGATGAACATTTACATATATATTATTTCTAGTCTAGTAGTAGTCTAGCATTATTTCTGAAGTAGTTCCTAGATAGAAAATTTCAGTCTTAAATCTGAGTTGTAATGGGAATAAGACAAAATGCATACATTAATTTGAAAAATATTTAATTTCAGTAGTGAAAGAAATGCATAAAATTATATCAGGAGAAAGAAAAGAAATAAATAAAAACATTAACATTTGAAAGCAATATTGTTAAATGTTATGTTCCTTGATTTATGAGGTTCTAAAAATTTAACTTTCTATTTGGATTTTCCAATAGATAAAATGAAACTGCATTTAAAAAATTCAGTGAAAGAAGATGAATATTCAGTTTCTGACACCATATAAACTAAACCTAATATAAAATTCTGTCAAATGAAGGATGAGTAGCAAGTATATTAAAAAAGATGTCACTATCTATACCATTGTCACATTGTGGTGTCTTAGCTTTTGCCTACTTGTTAAGAAGCTTTACAACATTTTAATAAAATATTATAAATAAATTGATGTTAATATAAATGTTTCAGTTATATAGATGAGATATTTTAAATTAGGTCAAACATAAAATACACTGATATATATGAAAAATAGATAAAATATTTAAAATAAATCTGTAGAACTAGTAAGTTAATAATAAACTGGAGAAAAAATGCAAAAAATAGTTTTGAAAAATGTAAAAGGAAAAGGATTTATAACATTATTAGCAAACTACTTATATCTTATAATAAGATATAGCAATTGAAACTTTTTTGGTAAGGAATAGATTGTAATTGTTGAAAAAATCTACTTTCCTCAATGCAAAAATAAAAATTGGTATTTATTATAAGGTAAGTTATAAATAAAAATAAGGAAGAGTGAGTGAAAGCAGGAGGAAGAGCCAAGACTATAGTATAAACTACAACAATAAAAAGAAAAAATGCAATACCATATCATGTTACCGCTTTCTTTTTGGAAGATTCCTTTATTTTCAATCTTCTACAAAGTATATTATGAGAACTATAATTCTCTAATTGTTCTTAAAGAGATATCTAGTTGACTAAGGAAACTTTATGTCTTTAAGTCAAGTTTATGTGTCCATCCAAAATTTTATCTTTGTTTTAACTTCTTTAATTCCAGATTCATGTACTCAACAATATTACAGAAATAATTTTATAATAATTACATCAAAGTTAAATTTTAAAGTATTTCTCGTAATCTTCTCCCAAATATTTATTTTTATTGGGAAATATTTCATCATCCCTATAAATAAAAATATGGCCATTATTATTCACTTTGCTTTCTTTTTTTTAGCATTTGTATGGTGTATATTAGCACACCTTTTTACTCTTTTTTAATATTTTTATTTATTTAAACATCTTGATTACAAATATGATTGTGATTAGGTTTCAGTCATGTAAAGAACATCCCCTTCACCAGTGCAACATTCCCACCACCAATGTCCCAAATCTCCCTCTATCCTACCCCCCCCACCTGTACTCTAGACAGGTTTTCCAGTTCCTTCCTTCATTCTTTTTTTAAATATATTTTTTAAGTAACATGATCATATTTGGGTTACAGTCATAACCAGAACACCCCCCTTCACCAGTGTAACATTACCCCCTTCCCCCTTCCCATCTCCTGCCTGTATTCGAGACAGGCATTCTACTACAATTGCTTTTTTTTTTTGGTTTTTGGGTCACACCCGGTGACGCTCAGGGGTTACTCCTGGCTATGCGCTCAGAAGTCGCTCCTGGCTTGGGGGACCATATGGGACGCCGGGGGATCGAACCGTGGTCCGTCCTAGGGTAGCGCAGGTAAGCAGGCACCTTACCTTTAGCGCCACCGCCCGGCCCCTACACTGGTTTCTCTTCAGATCGCATAAATCTTTCGCCTTTTACAATTGCTTTTAAGTTCAGTAAGTTGTATTTTTTTTCCTTGAAGAATAAAAGTAAAAAAAAAAAAAGTAAAGGTGTGATAGTAGCAATCACCGTTGTTTGCATAGGTCCAGAAAAATGGGGAAAATGGAAAAAAAATCCTTAACCTGATTACTAAAAAGGCCTCACCTCAGTTTATTGGCATAAGACAGACTCTGGGTTCCAAGCAAACCAGTCCGTCCAACTCCAGTCATTCTCAAGGTCCCGGTGAAACTTTTTCACACTTTAGCTGTTGTTGGTATCAGATTCTTATATTTAAAGACTCTGGATTCTGTGCATTTCTTTCATCGATGTCAGGCTGATGTGGAGCATCCTCTAGTTTCAGCATACCATTAAATGAAGAGCAATCTGCCCTGCATGCAGACTGTTCCTGAGTCGTCTGGGTGTTGGGAGCACTCTTTGGAGTAAGTCACTGCCAAAGCAGTGGTAGGTCTTCCCTGGTAGAGGCTTGGATCCTGGTAATGTTAAAGACAATTGTGGTTGTTTCCACAGATGGTATCCATTGTTCAGGTGTGTATGGACGATGCCCATTCTTCTGAGGCCTGAACCAAATCGTTATGCCAATGTTCAGGGTATTAAAGGCCTAATTACATTACCAAATTTGTGTCCCCATCTCTATTAGATAAGAACTTGTTTGCATATGTATTATTTCCCCCATTTTAATGTGCCTATGCAAAAGAGAAGCAATGACACAAGATATTGTTGATGCATCTGGGGGCTGACGAATAAAGTCCAACATTCCCCATAACTTGGTACAAACATGAAATCTATACAGAGATACTCTTCTACCAGTATTGCTTATAAAACAGATCTCAAAGGGGGAAATCATACAATCAAATAACAACTCCAGTGGGCAAAATTGTCACTCTATGAGGATATTCGAAAAGAGTTATAGATGTTAAGGGAATATATCTGAGATATACAAAGGAGATACACATGACCCTTTTATGTTTTAGAAATAGGCAAGAGGGAGGGGGCTGTTTCCAAGACACCGCTTTGGTCTGTGATTAGACAAGTGAAGAAAGCATGGAGCCATGTCCTCCCCTTGTTGCCTGCTGAAGCTTCCGACTCCCCGAGAGGTGTTTGCTTCCTAATTGCTGGAAGTTGAGAGTTCAGCAGTCCCCTCCCAGCCCCTTGTGTTCATATTTTAACCATTGTAATTGTAGTCAAAATACATTTATCTCTTACACAAATTAAAGTGATAATTTTTAATCAGTTCTCTCTTCTTCCTTTTCCAGTCTGTTTTCAGCACTGTGTACTCAAAGTTAAAAGAAATAACACATCTGTACAAAAAGAATGGAGGATAAAGAAGGAAGAAAAATAAAATAAAACAAAAAGGAAGAAAATAAAGAAGTAAAAAAGAAAAAGGAAGAAAGGAAAGAAGGGAAGAAGAGGTAGGAAGGATGGAAAGAAGAAAGATGAGGGGAGGAAAAAGAAAAAAGGAAGAAAGGGATGAAAAAGGAAAAAGAAATGAATCAGAAGGAAGAAAGGAATAAAAGGGGAAGGAAGAAAACAAGGAGGAAAATAATAAGGAAGAAAAATGGAAGGAAAGAAGGTGAAAAGGAAGGAAGAAATAAAATAAGTAAAATAAGGAATAAAGAAAGGAAGGGAGGGAGGGAGGGATGGAAAAAGGGAGGAAGAAAGGAAAGAAGGAAGAAACGAAAGAAGTGAGAAAGGAAGGGAGGGAAGGAAGAAGAAAGGGAGGGAAGAAGAAAGGGAGGAAGGAAGAAAGAAGGAAGAAGAAAGAAAGGAAGGGAGGAAGGGAGGGAGGAAGGAAGGAAGGAAGTGAGAGAAAGAGAAAGAAAGGGATGAGAAAGGAAAGGAGGGAGAAAGAAAGAAAAGGAAGTAGGAAGGAGGAGGGAAGAAAGAGAGGAAGGGAGGGAGAGGAAGGAAGGGAAGGGGGCGGGATTAAGGGAGGAAGGGAGTATCGAAGAGGGAGGAAGGGAGGGAGGGAGAGAGGAAGGGAAGGAGGGAGAAAGTGAGGGAGCATGAAGGAAGGAAGAGAGGAGAGAGGGAGGGATGGGAGAGAGGTAAGACAGGGGAGAGAGGGAGGATCGAAGCGGAGGAAGGAAGGAAGGGAAGGAGAAAGGGAGGGACAAAGAGAGGGAGAAAGGAAGGAAGAAATGAAGAGGGGGAAGATGTGAGGGAGAAAGAAGGGAGGGAGGTAGGGAAGGAAGATTGGGGAGAAAGGGAGGAAGGAATGGAGAAAGGGACGAAGGAAGAAAGCAAGAAGGAAGGGAGGGAGAGATGATGTGAGGAAGAGAGGGAGGAAGGGAGGGAGGAAGGGAGAAAGAGAGGAAGTGATGGAGGGTGGGAAGAAGGGAGGGAGGGACTGAGGGATGGAGGGAGATAGGAAGGGAGAGAATAAGTAAGGAAGGGAGGAAGAAAGAGAAAGAGGGAGGGAGGGAGGAAGGGAGGTAGGAAGGAAACAGTAAGAGAGGAGAAGATGGAGGAAGGAAGGGAGTGAGGGAGGGAGGAAGGAAGCGAGGGAGAAGGAAAAAGTGAGGGAGGAAGGGAGGGAAGGAGGGAGGGAGAGAGGAAGGGAAGGAAGAAAGGAGTGAGAAATGGTGGAAGAAATGAAGGGAGGGAAGAATGAAGGGAGGAAGAAGGGAGGGAGGGAGAGAAGGTAGAAAGAAAGGGAAGAAGAAAGCGTGGGGGGGAGAAAGGTAGGGAGGAAAGAGAGAAAAAGGAAAAGAGGGAGGAAGGGAGGGAATGAGGAAGTAAAAAATTAAGGGAGGTAGAAAGGGAGGGTGGGAGAGAGGAAGGGAGGGAGGGAATAAAGGATAGAGGGAGGGAAGAAGGAAGCAAAGAAGGGAGGGAGAATAGGAAAGGAAGGAAGGGAGGAAGGAAGGAAGAATGGAAGAAAGGGAGGAAATTTGGGAGGAGGAAAAAAGATCTAGGAAAGAAGAAATGGAGGGAGTAAGAAGAAATGGAGTGAGTAAGGAAGGGAGGGAGTAAGGAATGAAAGGAGGGAAGAAGAAAGTGAGGAAGAAAGGATGGGATGAGAGAAAAATAAAAGGAAAGAAGAGGAAATAATTGCCAACTTTCATTTTTATATTTCTAGTTTTCAATTTTTGTAGTAATAGGTAGCTAGTCTCTAAATGATATAATGTTATACTTTGCCTAGAATTTCCTTTTTTAAAAATCTGTCTATCCTTGTTACCATGGATTTTAATTTTATGTGTTATTGTTGGCATTGACATGATTTTTATGTATACATCTGTGATCACTCCTAGTAGGCTCTGATATTTTGCTAATGTAATATTTTTTAAATGTTGCGAATCCTGCATATTTAAATTTTAAATCTTAAGTTAAAGAGTTTATTTAGGTTACCAAAATCTTAATATTTCAATAATCAAATAAAAACTGCTATTCCAAATATAATGTATAAATCTTTCTCTTAAAAAGCACAATAAGTCGAGTCTAGCAGGAGGAGGTTTGGCAGGCCCCTGCCATGCTGGAGGCCTTCTTGACCAGGCCTAGTGGGGGTGTGGGACTTGGGAAACCCCAGCACCCCTCTACCGCCTTGCTCCAGATCTCCAGGGCTTCCCCGAGCCACATGCCTGGGCAAGCCCGTGAGTTGGGTCCCTTGGTGGAGCTTGAAGGTACCCTAGGCCTTCCCCCATTATCCATTCAGCTCCTTAGGGAGGGTCTGGGTGGGGCTCTGAACTTCTGGCCTCCCAGCTTCTTGAAGTCACTGGTAATTTCTGTCCAGTCTATATTTTCAAAATTGCGCGGGGGCTATTGCCCCCGCACACACAAGAAACATTAATAGTACTCACACAAGAAACATTAATAGTACTCACTATCATTGAATTATGTTTTTATGTATGCAGAATGTCCATTTTGTACTCTGCCCTTTTGCATACCCCTTCATAAGTTCATATTTCTCTTTAACTTCTTTAACTCCTATCATCATTACTCCTCATTTACCCTTTCTAACTTAAGTACTGTAGAGTCCTAAGTCATAGACCAAAGTGGTGCCCTGGAGTTAACACCCACCCAAAACTATTTTAAAAGGCATAAAAAAGACACATATCTTTTCAACATTTTATGGGTGTTTTCTTTGATGGCTATAAACTTTTGCTGAATATTTTCTTATACAGTGACGATTCCCCCCCCCCATGTTTTTTATCTTCTCTTTGTGAACTGCTCAATATGGAATTTGCTGTGAAAGAATCCCTCAGTTTAATACTTATGTTTGAACCAAGTCATGAGTATTGTTGGAAATGTTCTTACGCCCCCATATATCTGATAGCACCATGTGGCTTTATTTCTTGTTTGCTTAGGCACACTAAAATGGGAAAATACTATACATACCAATAAGTTCTTATCTAATAGAGATGGGAACACACAAATCTTGTAGTACAATGAGACCTTACACCCTGAACATTGACATAAAGACCTGGCACAGGCCTCAGAAGAATGGGCATTCTCCATTCACCCCTTGATCTACAGAAGACAATTGCAAAACATTCAAGGTTGTATATAACATCACCTGGAGGCATTCCTGTACCAGGGAAGACCCTACAGCTGCTCTGACATCGTTCTACTCAAAAGAGACACCCTTTAACACTGAGAAGACAACAAGAACAATGACCTGCTTACTGGACAGGGCTTGCTGTATTGCCCCTTAATTGTGAGGCTTGTCTATAACATCACCTGGAAGCAATCCTCTACCATGGAAGACCCTACCACTGCTCAGTCATCGTCCTGCTCAAAAGAGACTTCCCTTAACACTGAGAAGACTTAACAACAACAACCTGCTTACAGGACAGGGCTTCCTGCATTGCCCTTTCATGGTGAGGTGAAACGAGAAGACACTCCACATCATGACTTCAATGTAGGATATGCAGATTCCAGAATCCTTAATACAGAAACATGATACCAACAACAGAGACTGTGTGAAAAGTGTGTTGGCACTACGGACAATGTCTTGGATCGAACGATAACTTGCCTGAGGCCTAGAGCTGGTCTTATGCCAGGAAACTTCAGGGGTAGGATCTCATTGTATTTAGGCCAAGGTTATTCCTTTCCATGCCTCTCATATTTTGGTGGGCCTATGCAAACAACAATTGCCACTCTAACACCGTTTTTACTGTGCTCCTTTGACTCTAATCCTTAAAACGCACCCACTTAAAATTTGAGGTTAACTTAAGCTAATATGCATGTACATGGAAATGTAAAAAATACTATGCCTCTAATGTTTAAGGAGTTATGTAAGTTTGATGGCTTTAGATTGCCTTGTGTGCTGTTAAGAAATTTAATGTACTACAATCTGGGGACTTGAGGGACAAAGTAATTGCACATGGTTTCTGTTTTATTTATCTTAACTTTCTTTGGCTGAAAGTTCAAAGTTAAGATATCAGGAAGGGGACTTCTTCTGAGAATTATGTTATGGCTGATTGTCCTTCCACTGTAACTTTACCTTGTCCTCTTTCTTTGCATCTTTTGTTCTTATAATTCAAAATAAAAAAATTAAAAAAAAGGCACAATAAGTCAAAGAAAAAATTTCTTTTGGGAAAATGGATTGATTACTAACTGATGAAAAACTATGAGAGCTATCTTTTATATTTGCTCTGAGAAGTTTTAACATCTCAGTATAAATTCTTCTATATGTATTAATAAAATAAATATAATTCACAATGATTTTTCTCTTGATATTTTCTTTGTAAATACATGTGAAATTGAAAAGTTTAATGTTCCTTTTCTTTAAAAAATGACATTTTAGGGGCCGGGCGGTGGCGCTAAAGGTAAGGTGCCTGCCTTGCCTGCGCTAGCCTTGGACGGACCGAGGCTCGATCCCCCGGTGTCCCATATGGTCCCCCAAGCCAGGAGCAACTTCTGAGCGCATAGCCAGGAGTAACCCCTGAGCGTTACTGGGTGTGGCCCAAAAACCAAAAAACAAAAACAAAAAACAAAAAAATGACATTTTAAATTGTTTCAAATAAAGTAGAATAATTACAAGATATTTTTTAGAAAACATTAGAAGATGACTTTGCTACTTTTACAATATTTTATCACCATTCTAACCAGTCACTTATATTAAAATTCACCATGATCCACTTAGAGTAATCAGTAACTACTTTTAATAGTTACAAGTTGGGGGGCTGGTGAGGTGGCGCTAGAGATAAGGTGTCTGCCTCACAAGCGCTAGCCAAGGAAGGACCACGGTTCGATCCCCCAGTGTCCCATATGGTCCCCCCAAGCCAGGGGCAATTTCTGAGCGCTTAGCCAGGAGTAACCCCTGAGCATCAAACAGGTGTGGCCGAAAAACCAAAAAAAAAAATGTTAGAAGTTGGTAAATATTGCTTTAATTAAATATTCTTTGAAATTACTTTTCAATAAAAACATTTTATACTCTTTGCATTATATTCCATTGCCTATTTAATGTAGCATTATTTATTGCTTTTATTTCTACTATTTAATTCTAAGAACTGCAGATAGAGCAATATTAAAACAAAAGAAAAGTCAGCGACTTAGTATTGAAAGTTTTACAACTCCTTTAAATTATATTTCAGTGTTCCTAACTGGATATTTTCCTAGTAGAAAAAAGGGTGACATTGTGCTATGACAACTCAATGTAAATTATATTAAATAGGTTGTTTTTTTTTATGTTCAAATGTACCATCCTAGAAGACAATTCAACAATTTAAGAAAACATTTAGATATAGTTACAAAAAGTTACAAAGATAATTATTAAATTTTAATGTGTGAAATATTTATCATAGATGTAATATTTTTTCATAGTATTTATCTATAATACAGATACGATGACAATCCCAAACATACTTTAAACAATAATTATATACTAAATAATAATAATTGAATAATAAAGATTGTATTGAGTAAATATTTTAGCTTTTTATTTTCTAAAATTCTAATGCATTATTGTTGTAATAACATGAGAGTTTGTATTTTATTTATTTATTATTTTTGGCTGCACCCAGCAGTATTATTTTTTGCTCTATGCTCTGAGATCACTCCTGCTGGAGCTCAGGATCCCTATGAGGTTCCAAGGATAAAGTAGGTTTGGTCACATGTTAGGCAAGCAGCATATTATTTTACTATTGCCCTAGCCCTAGAATTCATATTTTAAATACAATTTTTGAAGATATACCTTATATTTTACATTTACAATGAAATAAAAATAGGCACATCTATTTTACATGATAAATTATTCATTTAAAGACTATGATAGTGGAATATTATTCAAATACTTGATACTTCATAATCGTATATAAGTGGCAAAAATATTACATGTCAGTAAAAATTTTGCATTACCAAAGCCACTTTGGTAGTGGCTTTCAATCTACCTGTCTGCAAACCAGTACTAATCTCCAAAAGTTTCTTGCCAAATCATGAAAATGTTATGGCAGTTAAACTCATGATATGCCTGGTAGAAGTATGCCTATGTAGAAGTAGCATTATAAATTACTGATATATAGATGGTCAGAGCTACATTAGAGTTGGTTACGAGCTTGCTTTTTATACAGCCTACCCTGTTTGATCACTGGCATCTCATATGGTCCCCTGATGGATACCACCAAGAATAATTCCTGAGTATAAATAAAGTCAGAGTAACCCATAAGTATCTCCACTTGTGGCTCCTCAAAATATATGTAATTTTTTGTGTTATTGAGATCCATTTAAGATAATGTAAAATATATATCCTGCACTATCACTAGATAAAAGCAGAAATCTTGGAACCCTGAATTAAACCTCATTAGTTGAAATCTCAGATCTGTCTCTAAATAACTGTTTGGCTTCTGGTAATGTACTTAATTTATCTGTATCTCTTATTTTCTATTAATAGGAGTTAAATAAAATGATAGTTAACTTTATGGCTTCAATTCCTCACTTTGCCTCAAAATTCATATACATCAAAATTAATAATATTAGTAAGTGAGCCTTCTAAGGAGTGTTTTTGTTATATGGGTAAACTTTTTTAAATGGAGATAATGTCTTACAAAAGAATATCTGTAAGATATCTTGCTTCTTGAAAAAGCACCAACTATGATCTAACAAGTTCTTTCTGACCTTGAGGCCACCAACTGACCACACTAATGACTTGTTCATGGATTGTAAAGACTCTAGAACTACTAAAAATAATTTGTAAGATACACAATAATTAACATTTGCTTTAGCATTAGTGCTGGTCAACAAAGATAATGTAACTGAATTGATATTTATAAAACACTTATCAAAGTGCCAATATATACTAAACACTCCTTAATTATTGGTGTTGTACTATTATTGTTCTTATACTTTATTTCATTTCAACTGTTTTATATAATGGAGATTATTAATTTGCATAATTACTATTTGTGATTAGTTCTCCACTCCTAAATATTTGGATTTAATTACTCTGTAATTAATTTAGATTTTGCTGTCTCTTATAGAATACATTAAACAGAGCTTACACAGTTTCTCTGCTTGAAAATATTTCTGACAAAAGGAATTATAAATATGCAAATATTAATTATTATCGCTTAGTTTTTTAATTATTACTAAAATTGTAATGGTATGAATGTATGCCCTTGGCCAAATATCCCTAATATTTGAAGAATTTAGCAGAATAAGTTTAAAGTAATGATTGTGCAAATATAAATTTATTCAATAGATTTGCTAAATTATATGTAATAAACATTTGACACATGGAAATAATTTTCACAATTTAATCACCTCATCTTAAAGTACCCTCCTTCATAAAAGAAAAAATGTTGCATTGGAAAAAATGGTCAGTTCAAAAATTGATTTCTTTGGTAGAAAAAATTTTTGATGCACCTAGCATTTCTTGTAATATAAAATATTTTATTTTCTCAATAATGGAGCATTGGGAAAGTGGCAGAGCATTTGCTTAAATGTGTGGAATTCTGTGCTTAATCATTGGCATTACATGATTTCCCTGAACATCACCAGATGATGACTGTGGTGACTCCAATTATTCTGAAGAGTCATTGAAATATTAGGTCTACATTTTTAGGTGTAACACCATAAATTAAAATTTTAAATATTATCAAAAGTATTTAGGAACAAATTTAATCACAAATCTGGAATAAATTGAATTAAAACCTTTTTGTGGCGTATTTATGGTCTTCTGTATCATGTCTTTAGAAAATTATGACAATTTGATTTCTTTTATATCTAGGTTTTCTATCCATCTGTGGCAAGGAATGGTACCTCATTGTTTTGATTTGCATCTTCCTGATGATTAATGATGTGAAGCACTTTTTCTTGTGCTTTTGGGCCATTTTATTTCTTTAAGAAATAAATAAAAATAAAAAATAAAAATAAAAAAATAAATGAATAGGAGTGGTGAGAGGGGCCAGCCATTTCTTGTACAAGATTTCTGAGAAAAGACTTTTAGTTTATCCTCATTGAGAATAATATTTGCCATTGGCTTGGCTTGTGGTAGATGTCCTTGACTATACTGAGAAAAGTTCCTTCCATTTTCATCCTCTTGAGTGTTTTTATGACAAATTGATTTTGGACCTTTTGGATGATTTCTCTGCATCTATTGATATAATTATATGGTTTTTATCTTTTTTTGGTATGGTATATTATGTTGATTGATTTATGTATGTTAAAGCATCATTTCATTCCTGGAGTGAAACCTACTTGGTAATGGTGTATGAACTTCTTGATGAAGTGTTAGATTCTATTTGCAAGGATTTTGTTGAGGATCTTTGTATCTTTGTTAATCAGGGATATTGGTCTGTAGTTTTCTTTTAGTGTAGCATCTCTGTCTGGTTTCTCATTGTGTGAAGATATGTTTAGGAGTGTGATTTCTTCCTGTAATGCATATCCCAATGGGGAAATGAGGGCATTGGTGTTGGGAATATTGCACTATCTGTATAAGTAAAACCCAACTACAAACATATTTGTAATCATGGTGCTTAAATAAAATTATTAATTAAAAATGATTAGCTCTAAGTCTTGTCTATTGTTATAAAAATTCAAGATTTAATGTTTGTTGAAAATAAGCCACTTATTATTTTGTATTTTAAAAAGTGAGTTAAAATACAGAAGTTTTATATTATTTTGTGCACAGAGGAAAATAACTGGGAGTAGAAAGGTATTATAGTATTTAGGTATTATAGTCAAGTATTAAGATTAAGGTTAAGTATTAAGATATTATAGATTAAGATAATAATATTTTGAACATGGCTCACTTAAATTTAATCTATAGTACTATAAATAGTCCCCTAGCTCCACTGGGAATGAATCCTAAGTACACAGCAGGAGTATTCTCTGAGAATAACCACATAAAATATCAAAACAAAAATATGTTGTTATGATATTAAATCCTTACTTCCCTTTTTCATTTTTTCTTCATTACTTTTATTTTTTAATTATTTTATATAAACTGGATGGTTTACAAGGTTGTTCATAAAACAAAAGATTTTTATTTTCAAATTTTCAAAAATGTTCATGATTGAGTTTCAGGTATTTTATACACAAAACCCTTCACACTGCACATTTTTCATCACTAATATTCCCATTTTCCCTCCATTCCCCTAGAATTCTACCAGGGACCCTTTCTCCTGCCTGCCTCTAGGGAAGACATTTCACACACTCTCTCTCTCCCCCCTTTCTCTATCTTTTCTAACTCTTTTCCTTTCATTATTTCTCTCCTCCTTCCATTTTTCCTTCTAGAAAGTGGTTTATATTATTGGTACTGAAAAGTTATTAGGTATATCACATTATCTCCTTTCAGCACCCATTTCTTGTCTAGAGAGATCACTTTCAATCTTATTGTCATAATGGTTTCTTTTCTGAACTAAATGCTATTTGTGGCAAGCTTCCTACTATGGACTGGTTAACCTGGCCCTTGTCTCTTTTGACTCTGGATATTATTATCATACTATCATTTTTATATTCCAAAAATTAATGCGATCATTCTACATCTATACCTCTTTGACTCGCTTTCCTAATTTTGAATCCCCATATCCATCATGTTTAAGCAAAATCACTTTATTTTTTCTAATATTACAGTATCTATTGTGTCCATGTACTCTAATTTTTTATGCACTCGTTTGTTCTCAAACATTTGATTGTTTTCAGATCCTGGTTATTTTAAATAGTGATAGAATGAACACAGGAGTACAGATTTCTTTTATTCATTGTATTTTTTGACTCCTATGTTATATTCCTAGAAGTTGTATATCTGGAATACAAATTCTAGCACTCTCTTATGGAAGCTCAAATTCTCCTTTTTTGGAGGAGTACCCATATTTTTTCCCAAAATAGCGGGACCAATCATCAGCAGTTCTTTACTCTTCAGAAACACACTAGCACTGGTTGTTCTTATCCTTTGTGATGTGTGCTTATATCTGTCTGTGCCTATATCTATATTTCATTGTTATTTTCATTTGTATCCCCATGATGATTAATGATTTGGATCTTTTTTCCATGTGCATTTTGGACACCTGCATTTTTTTCTTTTCTTTTGGGTGAAAGAGCTACATCTGATGACAATCAGTGGTTACTCCTTGCTCTGCACTAAAAAAATTATCACTCCTGGCAGGCTCATGGGAGTATATATGTAATACCAGGTATCAAACTTGTGACAGCCACCTGCATATCAAACACCTTACCACTACCCAGGACCTCTGTATTTCTTTGAGGAAATTTCTATTCTTGACATTTTAGATGGGGTTAGTTTTGTTTTTCTTGTTAAGCTTTACCCAGTGCCTTTTAGAACTTAAATTTTAAATCTTTATCATACAGGTACTAGATGAATAGTTTCTCCGAATCTGTGGGTAATCTTTGTATCCTACTCACCATTTCCTTTTAGATGCAGAAGCTTCTCAGTTAAATGTAGTGCTATTTGTTCATATTTGCTTCCCCTTGCTTGGGAAATGGTGTTTAATTCTTGAAAGTACATTTTGCACCAATGTTATGGAGTATTCTGTCTATGTTTTCTTCTATGTTTCTAATGGTTTCAGGTCTGATATCAAGGTATTTATTTATTTGGTTTTTGGGACATACCTGATGATGCTTGGGGGTCACTACTGGCTATGTGCTAAGAAATTGCTCCGGGTTTGGGGGACCATATGGGATGCCAGGGGATTGAACCAAGGTCCCTCCTAGGTTAGCACACACAAGGTAAACACCCTATCACTTGCACCACCACTCTGGCCCAAGGTCTTTATTTTTATTTGACTTTTGTGCATATTTAAGAAAGGGCTGAGATCACTTTTTTGCACATAGTTCAGCAGTTTCCCTTTACAGCTATTAAAAGACTTTTCTTGCTCCACTTAGTATTTCTTGCCATTTTTTCAGAGATTAATTTATCAGATACCTAAAGATAAGTTTCATTATATTAAAGTACATTCCTCTATTATATGGGTCTGTCTTTATTACAATGCATGCTTTTTTAATGACTACTTCTTTATAGTACTTTGAACTTGGGGAAGTGATCTCACCATCTTCTTTTTCGAAACATTGAATGGAAGTTTTTTTAGTATATATGATCTTTAAGAAGATTTGATATATTTCTTTAAAAAATGTCAGGGTGAGAGTGGGAAACCTTATTTCAGTTCTTAAAGAAAAAAATTTAGATTTTCCTCATTGAGTATGAAGTTTTCAGTGGGTTTGAGGTAAAAAAAAAGTTTTGACTATATAGAGGAAAGTTCCTTCAATACCCATCTTATTTAGAGATTATTTTACCATGAATGGGTGCTGAATCTTGTCAAATGCTTTTACTTAATTGCTGTTATTATATAATTTTTATGTTTTATTTTACAGCTGTGGTGCATTATATTGATGAATTGTTTATGTTAAAGCTTCCTTGCATCTCTGCATAAATCCTACTTGTCATGAAGTATGAATGTTTTTTTTTTTTTTTTTTTTTTTTTTGGTTTTTGGGCCACACCCTGTGACGCTCAGGGGTTACTCCTGGCTATGCGCTCAGAAGTTGCTCCTGGCTTCTTGGGGGACCATATGGGACGCCGGGGGATCGAACCGCGGTCCGTCCTAGGCTAGCGCAGGCAAGGCAGGCACCTTACCTCCAGCGCCACCGCCCGGCCCCGAAGTATGAATGTTTTACGTTTTGTAGTATATAGTAGTTTTATAGTATTTTTAATTAATTAATTAATTGCTTTTTGGATCAAACCCAGTGGCACTCAGGGGTTACTGCACTCAGAAATCATCCTTGGTAGACTGGGGTCCATATGGGATGCTATGAATTTACCCCCCCTGGTCGGCCACCTGCAAAGCAAATGCTCTACCACTGTGCTATCTCTCTCTCTCTCTTTTTTTTTTTTTTTTTAAGATTTTTGTGTCTGGGTTCTTCAAGGATATCAGTCTCTTCTCACCTTCCTCTCTCTCTCTCTTTCTCACTCTCCCTTTCTCTCTCTCTCGTCTCTGTGATATCTGTTTGGTTTTGGTGGCAGGGTAATATTAGCTTCATAGAAAGTGTTTGCAGCATTTCTGATTCTTCAATATCTTGGAAGAGCCTAAAAATGATGGACAGAAGGTCCTCTTTAAAGGTTTGAAAGTATTCACTAGTGAATTTATCTGATATCAGACTTTTGTTTTGGGGAAGATCTTTGATTACCATTTCGGTTTCATCAATAGGCATGGATTTCTTTGGTATTCAAAATATTTTGTTTCAAATTTGAGAGGTTGTAAAAATTCAAAAATTTGTCTATGTCTTCTATGTTTTCTTGTTTGTGGCATAAAGTTTTGTAACATAAGCTCTGATTATTATTTGAATTTCTGGAGTATACATAGTGACAATCTATTTAATTTTTGTTTCTGTTTAGTAGTGTCCTCACTCTTTGTAAGTCTTGCTAATGGTTCACTGATCTTGTTTATTTTTTTCAAAACACAAACTTGATATTGTGATATTGATATTAATATTTTAGATTCTATTTTGGTATCTAGTTCACTAATTTATGCAGTACATTTTATTAATCCCTTCCCTCTGCCTGTTTTAGACTCATTTTCTTGGTCACTTTCCATTTTATTAAGCTATGCCATTAAATTATTTATGAAGGCCCTTTTTTTCCTTGATGAATGCCTAAAATAAAATAAAATTTCCTCTTAATACTGTTTTTGTCCCCCACAAATTCTGATATATTTTGGTCTTCATTCTCATTTTTTTTTTCAGGAATCTCTTGATTTCCTCTTTAATCCATTGCTTATTCAGTAATGAGCTGTTTAATTTTAGGCATTAAGGTTATTCCTGTGTATCTTTGTAATTAAGTACTGTCAGCACATCTTGGTGTGAGAAGAGAGTTGATAATTTATATCTTCTTGATTTTATGAAGTTTTATGTTTGTGGCTCAGCATGTTTTCTATCTTGGAGAATGTCCCATGTGCAATGAAGAAGAAAGTGTAGTAAGACTTTGGGGGATGAAAGCCCTATATATCTAATAAACCACACTCATTTTTTCCTCCAAAGCCAGTATATCCTTGTTGAATTTTAGCTTGGCTGATTTATCAAGGGGTAACAGAATGGTGTTAAAATTTCTAACTACTACTCTGTCTCAATTAATGTCTTCAAATCTATCATCAACTGTTTGAAGTCTTTCGGTGACCTTTCCTTGGGTGCATATATATATTTAGGAGTGTGAGTTCTTAATGATGTACATATCATTTTATTATTAAGAAATGTCACTTTCTGCATCTATAATATTTTGGAGTATTAAGTCTATCTTATATGATATTAGCATAGTTATCCCAGTATTTTTAAGGGTTTTATTTGCTTGAAGGATTGTCTTCCAACCTTTGACTTTCTTTGATTATTTAAATGTGTTTTGTGCAGGCAGAAAAATGCTGGATTCCATTTTCTGATACATTTGCCACTCCGTGTCTCATATTTGATACATTTAGTTCAATGACACTGAGAAAAATGATTGTCATTGAGTTTTGTGCCATACTTTAGTAGAAGTTTGGTGTGTTTGTGCATTTTGTCTTCCCTTAGAATATCCCTCATGTTTTTCTTTTAAAGTTGTTTTCAGCCTGTAAAGTTCCTGAGCTGTCCTTTATCTATGAAGTTGTGCTTTTTTTTGTTTTTGTTTTTGTTTTTGGATCATACCTGGCAGAGTTCAGGGGTTACTCCTGGCTTTATGCTCAGAAATCATTCCTGGCAGGCTCAGGGGACCATATGGGATGCCAGGATTTGAACACCGACCTTCTGCATGCAAGGCAAATGCCTTACCTCCATGCTATCTCTAGGGCCCTCCTGAAGTGTCATTTGATATAAATCTGCTGCAGATCTTAAGAATGCTCTTCTATATATATTTTTCTTTTTAAGCATGCTGTTTTTGGTTTTCCACATCTTTATGTACCATTTTGTTTGTTAGTTAGTTTGGTTGGTTTTAGGGCCACACTGGTGATGCTAAGGGGTTACCCCTGGCTCTTCACTAAGGAAAAGCTGCAGGCTTGAGGGATCATTTGGGATACCAGGGTATTAAATGGTGGTCCTAGGTCCTAGGTCAGCCACGTGCAAGGCAAAACCCCTACCACTGCACCACCACTCCAGCCCCAAGTATCTACCATTTTGATCTTTTAGTTTTCCATCTCTCTGTGCCAATTTGATCATTTGACTAGATACAATGGTCCTCAAACTATGACCTGTGGGCCACATATTGTATTTATTCCCATTTTGTTTCTTCACTTCTAAATAAGATATATGCAGTGCACATAGAAATTTGTTCATAATTTTTGTTTTTACTATAATCTGGCCCTCCAACAGTCTGAAGGACAGTAAACTGGCCCCTTGTTTAAAAAGTTTGAGGATTACTAGAATGTTCTTTTTTGGGGGGGGCACACCTGTTTGACGCTCAGGGGTTACTCCTGGCTATGTGCTCAGAAGTCGCTCCTGGCTGGGGGGGACCATATGGGACACCAGGGGATCGAACCACGATCTGTCCTATGCTAGCACTTGCAAGGCAGACAACTTATGTCTAGCGCCACCTTCTCGGCCCCAAGGATGTTCTTTCTTAGCATGCTTTTTTGTTTGAATCTCCTTTAGCTGGTACTTTTTGTACATTCAGGATGTTAGTGTATGCACTCTTTCGCTCTGGGAAATTCTCAGAAATGATGTCTTTAACTTTTGCTTCTTCATATGGGTATTCTTTTTGGTACCCCAATGATTCATCAAATTATCTCCATAGAAAATATAAATTTAAGTATATTTGATTTTGTAGCCCCTATAGTTTGATACAACTATATAAATGCAGTAAAAACAGTTAAAACTAATTGTGGATGGGTCCAATGAACTTTTTTTTCCAAAGCAGATAGGACTTATTTGGTTCATAGACCATAAATTATGAATGTTCACTTTTGTCTTAGAAAATAAATTTACTTTTGATGCTCTTTACTTCAAGATCTTTTTTCTATACTCTAGCAAGTCTTTCCAATAATTAAAGTTAGAATTATTAGTTCTATACTGCATTTCTCATAAATTTTATGTTAGCTACATATAATATAAAGGCTTTGTGAATTGAAATGGCAGATATTAAGGAATATTAACTCTCAATTTAAAAAATTGAGGAAAAGAATATATAAATCTTCGATTCACACAGACATTCTGAGAAAAGATACTTGACTTTACTCATTACAAATAGTTATTTTTAATTTTATAAACAATAATGTGATGATAATTTGTAGTTTGGAATATTAAACAAGGAAAATGGAAAAATGTTTGAAAACAGATGAAGTCAGTTAGTTCCATAAATTTGAAGTAATATTTTGAATTTATGAATTAAGTATTGAATTTGAAGGCTTGTACACCACATTGTAATGTAGTTACAACAAAAATAAAAATAAAAACAAAATACAACAATTTAAAAATATATACCCCCAGGCCATATGGAGCAATTGCTGAGCACATAGCCAGGAGCAATCCCTAAGGGTCATCAGGTGTGCCCCAAAAATCAAAATAAATAAATAAATAAAGGTTTCTCAGTAGTAAGTAAAAATTAACTACTCAAATAAAAATTTAAATAGTATAGAATAGATATAAAGCAATCACACTCATTTGTGGGATATCACAGAAAAATATGATAATGATATCCAAAGACAAAAAAGCAGGAGGACCAGTCCAGGGTAAGAATTATATCACAAATAGTGGAGCAGTGCAGTTAAGTAGACAATGAATATTGGAACTGATCACTTTGGAGAATAACGAGTACTATTTGGAAATGAAAAGATATGCATGGTACCCCTTCATTAACAATAGTGCAAACCACAGTGTCTGAAAGGAAGAAAAAGGATGAAAGAGAGAGAAAGAGGAGTAAACTGTGTATTCCTGAGGCAAGCAGAGAGAGGTAGGGAGGGTAACTGGGGACATCGGTTATGGGAAATATTCATGGATGAAAGGTGATGTATATTGTAAGGCTGAAAACCAGGAACTCCTGTAATCATGGTATTTAAATAAAAAGAAAAGAAAGGAGATTGAAGGACTACTAATAAATGTTGATAATTGTACTATTATATGCTAGAAACTATTCAGTTAGGATAAGGCAATAGTTTAAAAGTTTACTGTGGAAAATAATGCACATCTGTGAGAACAGTAAAAATCTACAGCTAAGGAACATATAATGAACATACTTAACATTTTACTGCATGAAAAAAAAATGTCATAAAGTGTGGGAGATCAACCCCCCAATAAAACAAAGTTTGGAACAGTCTCCTGGAAAAAACAGCATACATCTTTGAATATAAACAGGCAGCAAAAATTGTGCACAAGAAAATACAAAATAGATTAAAGGGCAAACAAAAATGAATAGAATAAAACAATTTGTGTCTTTGTTAATGTAGAAGGCTACATGGGCAAACAGAATAGGAAATTCTCACGGACATACTCTATAGCTTAGGGGCTATGTGAAATATCCCAATCGCTGCTCTGAACATACTCATTAAATTTTGATGAGCTTGTTAACTGTTCTAAATGTTCTAAATGTCTCTGTCACCTTAAACAATCACTCACATTTTGGGAATCAGGGTTAAGAAGTGATATTATATTGAATAAGTAGCTAAACTATTTTCTTACTTAAAGATTTGATATCCTTGTGTGTTTGTAACATTCTGTGAAACTGATGCCACTGGACAGAGGTTAAAAGTGACAATTCAATTGATTTTAGACAGGAAAACACCTTCAAAGCTATGGTTTTCAGACTAGTAATGAAGACAAAGGTAACTGTCAGTCAAAATGATTCCTAATTTGAGTTTCCATTGGCCATGAGACTAAAATCATTATTAAAATGAAAGTATTTTCAAGGCCCCTCTCCTACAAAATAAGTTTTTAAAATAAATTAAGACTTTAGCTGTGCACTGCAAAGGGTTGACACATGTCTAAACCAGTGTTTCTCAACTAAGGGCAATATGTCTCCCATGAAATCTCAGCAGAGTCCAAAGAAACAAAGTAAATATACAAATATATATGATACTATATATATATATACATATATATATGTATATATATATATATATATATATATAGAGAGAGAGAGAGAGAGAGAACTCTGCTTCACCATTCACTACTTTTTGAGAAGATCCCAATCTGATCAAAACTTCAGGCATGCCATTATTTTGCTATTTGCCCCGAATATCACCAGAATTTTTTGGAGTGAGTGCATTCCCTTACCCCACCCACCTTCACATACTTCTGGAAGGCCTGGCAGCTAAAAACAAGGCCCACAAAAACGGCAGTATCAACAATAGTGTTTGGAATAACTGCACCATGATGTTAAATGCATTACCACATGACAACTGCAGTATTTTTAATCTGTTATACCCATAGGAACACACCAACTTAGATTCAAAAGTGTATTTGAAGCTACCTAATGTTCAAAAATAAAAAAAAGTAGCAAATATGAATCACTAGTAAAAAGAGCTTACAAACTTCTGACAATGACTAAATGACCTCATTGGGAAACACAATAATTTTCAATTTCTTGTTGCTGTACTCTTTTTTTCCTTTGTTCCTTCTTTCATTCCTTCTTCCTTGACTTCTCTCCTTTTACTTACTTTTTCAAAATAATTTTTCTCTCAATTACCTTCAAAAATGTACTATGATAAACTATGCAAGCTACATTATTTATCATCTTTAAATAAAGTAATTTATATTCTAAAAATGAAATAATAACATGACAATGTAAGAACAATAGTACAACAGGTAGGGCACTTGCCTTGCATACAGCCTACAGAGGTAACATCTTCAGTAACTTACATAGTCCCCTATATCTTACTAAGACTTATTTTGATTGCAAGCCCAATAATATGACCTGATTAGTCAAATCTGACCCTATAACAAACAAAATATGTGGCATGATATAAATCTATAAGTAAAATTATAATTACATCATTTAATCTTTGATTTTTTTCTTGATATATGTTTGTATCCAAAAATAATTTTATTATACTTTCTATGGAGCTTAAAATTTGATTATGAATAGTAAGTCTATATAATTATTATGGTCAGAATATTTATAAATTTTCTAATTTTAGACTAGATTATTGTAATCTAAAATGTCCCTTTTCAAATTTACTAAAATAAGAATAACTATCAGAATAACTATGAAGATTCCAATGACAATGGCTTTAAGAATACAAATTTTCCTAGTTAAAAGTTATTTAGCCCAACTACTTTGCTTATACAAGATCTGGGAAATGTAGTTGACTAAATTAAGACAATATAATGGTCTACTAATTGCTATGTAAATACCCCCATCATTACATGTGAATACAATCTTTCCTCCAAAGAAGACTTCAGTTTATATGGTATTTATTTAAGGACTATTAAATGTAATTATAGGGACCATTTCAGGAGAATAGAAACAAAGTTAAATTTGGTTATGTAGGTATATAGATAGATAGATAGATAGATAGATAGATAGATAGATAGATAGATAGATAGATAAATAGATAGATATACTCTAGAAGATAATAGTTATTTGTCACAATTTATTTTGTTTAGATAGGAATACATTGCTGGAGCCAGAGAGATAGCATGAAGGTAAGGTGTTTGCCTTGCATGCAGAAGGACAATGGCTCAAATCCTGACATCCCATATGGTCTCCTGAGCCTGCCAGGAGCAATTTCTGAGCATAGAGCCAGGAGTAACCCCTAGTGCTGCCGGGTATGACCCAAAAAAACAAACAAAAAAAAAAAAGAAGGGGGTGAATACATTGCTTATCCCTATTTTTAAGTACCTGGTAAAGTTGCACAATTCTCCAAAAGATAATTTTCATATTTCATACCTTGATTGACATTTAATCTCCTTAATTATAGCTAAGGACTGTTTTATTGACAAATTTATCAATGGTAATGACCTTAAATAATTATCTTCAAAATATTCTTTATTATAATTATAGTGTTACTTCATTTTGTTAGTTAAATTTGTTTCCATTTTCTTCTCATAAAAGCAGGTATTTCTTAATATCATTTATACTTATATGTGGTTATATGTTTGTGGACAAACTCAGTGTTTCAGATCACACAAAGAGCAAAACAAAAAATGTCCTTCAGATAATGTTCACAAGTCTTTTTCACTAACTGACAACAGAGGCAGGCAATACACAAGCAGTCTCTGAGGATAGCAGACACAAAAAATAATATGGAGTGTTAGTGAATACTAATCACATACAATCTGTATAGAAAGACATTACTCGGGGCCTGCGAGGTGCGCTAGAGGTAAGGTGTCTGCCTTGCAAGCGCTAGCCAAGGACGGACCACGGTTTGATCCCCTGGTGTCCCATATGGTCCCCCCAAGCCAGGGGCAATTTCTGAGCACGTAGACAGGAGTAACCGCTGAGCATCAAATGGGTGTGGTTCGAAAAACCAAAAAAAAAAAAAGACATTACTCTTTTTGAGTGAAAAATAACGTTGTTTGAAGCCAATAAAATTCAGCTTGTTTTTGTTTTAATATCTTATTACAATAAATGATTGACTCTACGTACTACCAAAACTTAAAAACTATAATTGCTAGCCTGCTGTTAAAAATATTAACTATGTTTGGGGCCAGGGAGACATTAAAGTAGGTATAGTGCTTGCCTTGCAAGCACGAGTCATTCCTGAATACAGAGCCAGGAGTAATCCCTGAACACTGTTGGATATGACTCACAACAAACACACTTAACCATGTGATATGTATTTAATAGAAAGAATGAAACACAATGAAATAGATAAGATGTAGACACAAGATCAAGAGATAAACTAAAAAATCTAGATTCTGACAAAACTATCTACTATAACTTATAAGACAAGTGCTATGTATGTGAAATTCTTACTCTAAATAAAGTGAGTGGGAAATGTGGGGTGACAATTTTGTTTTATTATCTAACTGCCTTTAGCAAAGTGTTTCAAGAGAGCAGAAAATTAAGAAACCCTAAGGATTGCCCAAATGGTTTAGAGTCCCTTCCATGCAAGAATAAGCTGATGAGCTCATGCATACCCTGAATGTTGTCCTGGACAAATCTACTGTTCATCCCTAATGTCTCTGCTGTGTGATCCTCAGCATTTGAGCAAATTCCAGCCACTGTGCAGTGTGTGAGAGCACTTCACAGGAAGGGGGTACCAAGAAAATATGTATGGCCCCAGTAAGCGTATATGTGAGCACTATAATCTAGCATATTGCTGCTGGTGAGGACCATAAGTAAATGTGTGATCAACTAGGCATGTATAGTCAAAGTAACAAAAAACATCGACTGGAGCATATAAAACTGACTTAGAAAAGTTTTACTTAGTATTGGAGAATGGCCAGAGGTCAAAAGTTTTACAAATTGGCAATTCAACTGTTCTAAAAAATGCTAACTGTAGGGAAAGGACATAATTTGAAAAAAAAAATCAGATAAAAAATAAAATAACTAGTAGAAGAAATAGAGAAGCATAGTCATCCAAAACTAAAATAGATTTAAGATATTTGGATAGAAGTTGGTGTTATTTATCATTGGAATTTACTGAATTCAAATAGATAAGGATATTGTTCAAAAATATTGTTCATATATGAGATTTATGGAGCTGAAATTAATTTAATATCATTATAAATGGTTGTGGCTTTTAATATGCTTTTTAAAAATCCTTAAATTAAGTTACAATGGCACTTAGACATCAGATAAGGACATATTTTCTTTACTGTATATATTTAAATATATAGACACACACACACACACACATATATATATATATATATATATATATATATATATGTATGGTTTACAAGTATTGAAGACAGCCCATCAGCCCATTAAAAATGCTTAAGAATACTTCTTACAGAAGCCAAATCACAAAATTTCTCTTAACCTCTAGCCCAAATATGAGTCTTTATAAAGCAAGTCTGAATATCAAACATTAAAATGTACCTACAATTACATTTGTATGTAATTTTTTATATATTTGTTAAAGCCTTGATATTCTTCAATTTCTGATATTTTTTGTTTGTTTTATTTGACTTGCTTTTTTGTTGTGTTAGGCTCAGATAACAGACTATTCACTGTTTTTTTGTTTGTTTGTTTGTTTGTTTGTTTGTTTTTGGGCCACACCAGTGACACTTAGGGGTTATTCCTGACTATGTGCTCAGAAATTGCTTCTGGCTCAGAGGACCATATGGGACCCAGGTCCATCCTGAGTCAGCCACGTACAAGGTAAATGTCCATCCACTGCACTATCGATCCGGCCCCTATTCACTGATTTCTGTAACAGACTTGTTGACCAAGTCAGAGTATCATTAGGAAAGCTTTAAAATGAACATAAAAATAGATACGAATCTGGGGATATTGATCTGAAGCGGAGAATTTTTAATTGTCTAACATTTGTGAGGCCATTGGTTCAATCACTGGGACAAAAACAATAAAGATAGAAGAAAATAAATTAATTGATTATTAGTAACAATAATATCTTTATTATTACTTATGCAGGGCATTAGATTAACTACCAGGATCAATGTTTCCTATATGCAAAAGGAAAACTAAAAAATGTCTGCTTATAAAAATATATTATGTAGAGACTTTTAACCATCTATCTTGTTAAAATTTAAACCACTCCTTCAATAAAAATAAAGTACTGAAATGCAAATGTTCAGTTCAATTTGCACACCTAAGCTGTGAGTAGGTTGTTGAAGCAGAATTTTATTTAAAAAAGAGTATAACTTTTATGAATTCACACAAAAATCTAAACCATCCCTCAGGATACTATGAAGGTGGGTGGTCCTTACTTTGCCCCAACTATTGGTATGCGGGACAGTCTTTTGCTATCTTTGTTGGTGAGTCATGGAAACAGATTCCCTTTTAGAATGGAGCAAGAACTTAACTGTGTATCTTCATAAAATATAATTTTTTTTCAAAAAACAATATATCTGGGGCCCGAGTGATAGCATGGAGGTAGGGCATTTGCCTTGCATGCGGAAGGACAGTGGTTCAAATCCTGGCATCCCATATGGTTCTCCGAGCCTGCCAGGAGCAATTTCTGAACATACAGCCAGGAGGAACCCCTAAGCGCTGTTGGGTGTGACCTAAAAACAAAACAAAACAAACAAAAAACAATACATCTTCAAGTAATCCCACTTAATTACTCAAAGCAACGGGAGAAGTAAGTACCTCACGTTTTATTTCTTCAGATGAGGAATTGAGGAATTTAAATGACACAGTACAACATTTCAATCACAAAGTGCAGTTAGAGAAATAGCTACACTAACAACTATCATGACAATGTTAATGAGTGAGAAAAGTAGAATGCCTGACTTGGATACAGGCATGGGGTGGGGATGGAGGGAAATGAAGGCTTTTGGTGTTGGGAATGTTGCACTGGTGAAGCAGGGTGTTCTTTTTACGACTGTGAAACCCAACTATAAACATGTTTGTAACCGTGATGCTTAAATAAAATTATTTTTTAAAAAAAAGTAAAACTACACTTTTGCTGTGTGAATTCTCTACAGTTTGATCTGCCTACAAGACTAATGGTTGTACTTCATTTCTGGATTTGGCTTATAAAATTCATCTCAATTATCCACCAATCTATCTTTCTCCAAGTACTTCCTGATTCAGAAAATCAAGGGTCCATTGAATGGTGATAAATTATATTCAAAGTTCAAAATGACAGGGTCAGAAAAATAATAAAAGTAAAGTGTTTGCCTTTTACATTTTGACCCCAGTTGGAGTTTTTTGTTGTTGTTTTGTTCTTTGTTTTTTTGGGCCACACCCAGTGGCGCTTAGAGGTTATTCCTAGCTCTGTGCTCAGAAATTGCTCCTGGCAGGCTCAGGGGATCATATGGGATGCCTGAGATCCAGTTCGAGTTAGTCCCAGGTCGGCCTCGTGCAAAGCAAATGCCCTACAGCTGTGCTCTCACTCTGGCCCCCTTATCCTAGTTATATCACCAGCACTCCATTTGGCTTATTGGACTCCACTAGGAGTGATTTCTAAGCGCAGCTTCGATTTATGTAAGCCCTAATTACAACTGGATGTGCACCCTTCCAAAACATTTATCAAAACAGTAAAAAGACTTTCCACATTTGCTAATTTACTTGAGCTCTCCTAGCAATTTTTAAATTGGTTAATTAAATAATTAAGAATGAGTAGCCAAGTTCTTCCCCATCCTAATGATCAATTATTTTATGATATGCTTTATGCAAAATAGGATAAAACCATTTTTCAGATATCTATAATTTTATGCGGTTGCATGGGTCACTAAAGGTGATTTTTGATATTTGTTATACTTAATTTCAAAGCTCATTTAATAGATTTATTTTACATTTTGTGCTCAATCATTAGTCAATATACTATATATTTATGACTTGGACTAGGTTTTGAAGTGCTTAAGATCTTTTCTATCTGACTTTGTTATTGAATGAATGAACAATCTCACCTAGAAGACTAAATTCTTTACCAACATGATTGGTGGAGTAATAGGTACCATTCAGCACTATTTAAGACCCTGCTCTCAGAGATTGTATGCTATTTACATGTTGGTTACATAAACCATTTTCAAGTAGGAAAGATTTAAGAAAAATTATTTTCCACTTGCTTTTAAGAAATTTGTCTTTTCCGTATGCCATTGAAAGACTTTTTATTATCTAAACAAACTTAATAGCAAAGATGCCCCCTTTTCTGATTACTTATATCTGTACATCTCGTCATAATGTGGGACTCTGAGCAAATCCATTGTTATACTGTATAAATTGGGATAGCCTTACTTAGCAGCAAACATACAGGCATTTAAAAAAAAAAACTATAGGCATTAGTCAGAAGGAAATTTTGAAATTAAATTAAGAGCCACCTTGTGATTTCTTAAAAATCATTTTGTTATGAAATGATATTCCTTCAAGGTTGCACAGTTGGTTTAATGCTGATTACTCCCTAAGCCAGAGAGTATAATTAAATGGGATTTTTAAATGGTATAGTTATTCATGACAGAAAAGATGCCAAGAACATTACAGCAAAGGCCACTTGCTGATGAAAAAAGGTAAATTTTGCAAAAAATTGCTAGCTTAAATTTCCCCAACATCTTATAGGATAATCTTGTTAAAATATTGTACACACTTGGGAGAGTTTACATTTAAAAATTAAATTCTTGTTCTCATTCCACTGGCTTATATCAAGTGATTGGGATATACAAACCCAATTAAAGTATAACTTTGTGGTTTTCTCATATGGATGCTAAAAAAATAAAACAACATTCTTAAAAAGTGGTTATGTGGGTCTTTTAATTAAAAACATAAAAATAAAATTAAATTTAATAAATGTAACACTATAACAGTTAATTTAATTATTCTTTATTTGTATAGAAATCATATACAGCTGAACTAGCTTAGATGTTGTATGTAGTCCCAATGATGCTTGGTGAGGCTTGGGGCCTCAGAATCATACCCTGCAGTGCTAAGGGAATGTAGTTGAAAGGAGATTTAAAGTTAGAAATTGAATCAAACCCTTCTATGTGTACATGATGTCTATTATTTAAGCAATATCCCAACTTGAATTAAAAAGAATTCTATGAAGTAAATTGTTATCATTAGGGTAATTAATTACAAAGATACTTTAATTTTATTAGCAATTTGATTTTCTTTGTCATGCACTTTTATTAATAATGTGTTGTTATTATTCTCTTAAATATTGATGCTTCTTTAGGCATAATAATTAAATTAATCAAATAATCAGATACCATTTAATAAGAGATATATTAAACTAATTTGTTTAAAATTGTTTATTCTTTATTATAGTTAAAATATAACAGTATTCATTTTTATTCATTTTTAATTTCTTACTGATTTACCTACATTAGCTTATTTTAAAGGTTATTTCTTGCTAAATTTATTTTTGAAAATCTATTAGCTTTGTTATAATTATTTAATATCTGATATTTTTGAATTCTTTTTTGTACAGACATTTATTGCCATGGACTTTGGAATCTTTTCAGAAACATAATTTAAAGCTTTAAATACACCTATTTCTGAGCTTGATAACCGAGCTGATTCTATTTGGATCTGGCACAATTAATAAAATTTAACATTTAAACCTCAAATTCAGTGTTTTTTAATAAGTTTGATAAAATATTTAGTTCCTCAATTGAATGGTTAAACAATGACATTTATAAAAAAATCAGAGCTATTACAACCTTGTCTATAAATTTTAAACTCTAAACAATGACACATTTCACTAAGCATATTCTGTATTCATATAAAAAATCATGTAAAGCGTTTCTTCACTTTAAAGAGAAACAAAGTTTGGACTGGGAATTATACTTTAAAGGAAGAATTATTTCAGTAGACTTTAACATTTGATTAGAAGCAAAGCTGTATTTATATTGTTTTGCTCAACATCCTGCTGATTCTTTTGTCTGTCACAATATATAAACTATTATTGTTCTAATATTCCTCCTTTATCTTGCCAAGCGATTACATTCCATACATAATTAAGAAAAAAATAATGCTTTCAGACACACTATTGTTTTTCATTTCAAATTATCAATTTACAAAAGAATACATTATATAGCCATATCAGAGTTTAATTTACTAGTCATAGTTGAAAAATAAATTTTGATCTCTTTTATTTATTGTTTCAAAATAAGCTCTTACTTTTAGGGCTCACATCTTTACTCGTTTTCTGCCTAGTGGATCTGTCTAGTGGTGATAGTGGTGTGTTGGAGTTTCATACTACTATCACATTTCCTTCCATATGTTTCTCTGGGTTTGCAGGCAGATGCCTTACACATTTTCCTGGCTCTACATTTGGTGCATAAATGTTGATCAGAATTAGTACTTTTTGGTCTAATGTTCCCTTGATCAATAAGTAGTGACCCTCTATGTCTCAGAGCACTTTCTTGAGGTTGAATCTAATTTGGTCTGACATAAGAATGGCCGTTATAGCTTTTTTGTGTGTTCCATTGGTTTGAATTATTGATTTCCATTATTTTATTCTAAAAGGATTTTACTCTGTCTATCCTAAACTTTTAGGTGTGTTTCTTGCAGGCAGCAGATATCAGGTTTTTGTTTTCTGATCCAAACCTCTACTCTGTCTTTTAAAGGGGGAGTTTAGTCCATTGACATTTAAGATTCTTGACAGAGGGGGTTGTTGTGTCATTGTATTGTGTAGGGTTGTTGTTACAATTGGATATTTGGATTGTGCAATTCATCTCTGAGTACTTCATTTAGAGACAGTTTGGTTGGCGCAAATAGTGAGAATTCTTTTTTTCTGAGAATGTTTTTAGTCTTCCCTTCCTTATGAATGTGAGTTTTGCCCAGTAGTGGACTCTAGGTTGGAAGTTTCTTTCATTCAGTACTTTAAATATGTCATTCTTGATTAAATTGTTTCAAATTGGAGATCTGGTTTGATTCTTATGTTCCTTCCTTGGGAATTGAGGTATTTTTTCTCCCTTATTGCTTTAAAGAATTCATCTTTCTTTTTGTTTGTAGCCATTTGGATTACTATATGTCTTGGTGTTGCTTTATTTGGGTTTATTTTATTGGAAACTCTTTTTGCCTCCTGGATTTTTACAGGTGTCTCTTTCCAGAGGGTGGGAAAATTTTCTGCTATTATTTCCCTCACTACTTGTTTTTCCCCTATCCCTTTTTTCTCCCCTATTTGTATTTCTACAATTTTAAAATTATTTCTTTTGTCTTTGTTTGTTTAGTTCCTCACATTATCTTCTAATGATTTGTCTCTCATTTCTTGTTGACATCTTTGTTGTTGCTGGCTTGCATTTTGCTCTCAAGTTCATTCATGTGATTATATATGTGTGTAATTATGCTATTGTGGCTTGCTAGCATGTTTTTTAGTTTCCTCAGTTCTGTTCATATGGACTTTCTCATTTCTAATAGTTTTTATTTTTTGGATTACCTGTTCTTCTATGGATTTCTTAATCTCTTTAGTTAGTGATTCGTTGAATTCCATTGCTAGGACATTAAATGCTGATTTTAGTTCTCATCTATAAAGTTCATATATATTGGGGAAATTGGAAATCTATTAGAATTTCTCTCTATATTCCCAGCTGATATTGTCTTAGTTTATCCATTTTTCTTTGCATAGGGTAGGTTAGGCTACTAGATATGCAGACTTGTATTTTTCTAAGTGGTCTGTTTGGTTTTGTAGGAGGTGATTGGATGTAGATCTGTTTTAGGGATTATTTTCTCGGGTGCACACATTTACCCAAGTATGGTAGAGGTGCTAGAGTCTAGTTAGTTAGATTTTGGGCCTATATATTTTCAAAGGGAGAAAAAATTGGGCCTGTTCTGCCTAGGACTGTCTGGTATAGTATTAAATGTCAGCAGGGTTTGTAGAGCAGCAAGGTTATGACCATGGTGTGTTTATATAGCCCTGCAGTGGCAGAGGCACAGTGATAGAATCATCTAAATGCTCCTTTTTATGCGTATCCTGGCAAGGTCGGGTTTCTCCTGTCTGTTACCTAGTTCCTGCACTCACTCTGTCCTCAGAGCTGTAGGGTCCTCGGCACCAAGATGGCGTCCCCAAGCTCCCTCCTTGCTTTGCCTGGCAAGTTTGGCTCCAGTCTGTTCCCTGTTTCCCACACTCACACTTTCCTAGTAAATAAAGTCTTACTTTTATTTGAATATTTAATTTAAAGTTACATTACTTCTCATCTGTTTATGTACTCTCACTCATTAACTCATGAAAAAATGCAAAATTTTCCATCTTTTCTGATTTTCAAAGATAAAGTAATAGATACAAAAACTTAAAAATAATCTTTTTTATCTACTCTCTAATTATGTTCCCCCCAAAGGTACACTGAGATACTATAATGCTTCATTTTCTGAAAATAAAATTGTAGACATCAACTTAGTTAAAGTGCCAGTGAAAAAGAAAACCAATGTTTTATTATTCTAAATCAAGAAAATAGGTTTTTTTTTTAAATATCTCAAATTTGTTTTTTGGAAAGTTTAAAGATTGATTACAGGACTAATTCTCATTGTGACAGATTAGACAAGAAAGTTTATCATTCTCCCTGATTCTTGTTTTTACCATCATTAGGTAATAACACTGTAGATTATATTGTATATATTGTATAGATTTATACTTTAGTTAGTATCACTACAGTTCTAGGGCTACCCTACCACCAAAGTGATCCTTTTGGCATTCCTCTCACCTCTGCTTCACTTTATCTAGTATAGCCATCAAATTTTTTACCATGTTAATTCTATAGAAAAGATGATTTAAATAATAATTTAAAAAATTTAAATACTCATCTTACTATGTCCTTCAAGGGGTTGGCACCCACATATTACAAAATTTTTTTATCCCCTTAGCTTGCCAAAACTAATTCTTGAACACAGCCAGAAAAAAAAACTCTGAGCACCAGTGGTGTGGCCCAAAACAAAACAAAACAAAATACAACAAAAACAGATTTCTCAGAACCTGTGCAATAGTACAGTGGGTAGGATGCTTACATTGCATGAGTCTTGCCCAGATTTGAAATTTGCATCCCATAGGGTCCCCTAAACACTGAGCACCACCAGGATTAATTGCTGAGCATGGAGCTAGGAGTAACCTGAGTACTTTTTCTTTCCTTTTTTTTAAAAGATGAAACAGATGCTTTATTGTCCAACTCAGCACTCATACATCCAGTATAGTATCGGAATGTTTCCAAGCTTTCTATAACTATAGATGTTTTTCTATATTTTCTAAATATATATACCGTATTTTCCAGCATATAAGACGACTTTTGAAACAAAAAAAGTCAACTGAAACCAGGGGTCGTCTTATATGCCGAGTATATCCAGAAAAATGTTTCAATATGCCGCTAAACTAAAATTGTCTGAATATTACCACAAAATGAATTTTCCAACTCGATCCTGCACCAATCACTGCAAGGCTGCTCGGACCACCTCTCTAACTCAGCCAATCCAAGCAGGCTTTTCATGCATGCAAATTAGACAATATTCTGTACTGAATCTACACAGCAAAAAGCCTGCTCAGATTCGCCGGAGTCAGAGAGGAAGTCTATTTCAGTATAACCTTTGAACCTTTGCTTGTTGTGATTGGCTCATTGTGGTACATACAGTTGCAGCACAGGAACGTTCTGTTTGATACAGTGAATATAGGCCTAAACCTATGTTTTAACTGCAAAATTAGGGGTTTGTCTTATATGCCCAGTCGTTTTATACGCCAGAAAATACTGTATATTAATACATACATACATATATATATACTTTCCAAATATATATATATATATACCAAAGTTTGATTGGATAAAGTGTTTCTATTAGCATTTTAAATATTTAAAATCCAACTTGCCTTATTAATCACTATGTTTCTATTCTATAAAAGATTAAAAATGAAAAATTAAAAAAGATTAAAATGAATTTCATCCAACTATATATCTTGTGCTTATGTACCCTGAGTACATCATACAAATGATGTACATATCTATTCCCAGTGGAAAACAATATACAAATGGTTTTTCCAAACTTAATTTTATGACAAGAGAACCAACAAATATCTTTCAAGATAATGTGCAAATATCACTATACACTTGATAAAATTTAATCATTTTTGTGATTATTTAATCTTACCTAATCATAGGCATGTTTCTTAGAAATTAAAGAAATTTATCACCTTTAATACATCAAATTGTGGGGCTGAGGAGGTAAGGCACTTACAACTGGTAAGGCACTTGTCTTGTACAAAGTTGTTCAAGGTTTACTCCATCACATGCAATTTGGTCTTTCAAACTCTCCAGAACCAATCTCTGAGTAAAGTCATGAGTAAGCATTGAATAACACTGGTGATGTTTCCTGCTCTCCAGAGAAAAAATTTAAAGTATCCATTATAACTGCTACTGCCAATGAAATTATTTTAAGACAAAATTATAAAACCCATATGTGGTATACTTTTACTACATCCTATACTAAAGTGAACAAATATTGCAGTTCAAAACCAATTGTTTTTACAAGTATAATTTTTAAAACTAACTTTTAGTAAGATGTTCAATATTTTGAATAATACTAATGCTTAAATTCTCTGGAACATAGTAAGATAAATTCGGTAGTTTCATGTAGGATGTATTAAAAATCCATTGATCTCGCAAATTATATAATTTATATATCTATCTTATTTGGAAGCTATGCTGAATTTTTAAAAAACTAGGCAATGTCCCATAAATAGAAATTATTGTGTTTTGCATGGACTGCATGTATATAGCCCACATGCAAGTCAGATACAATATCTATGCTTATGTATCTTTGTTTCAGTTTTTCTGAACAATTGTTTGCTCACCTGGCAATCATTCCCAGTAGTAGCCATTCAGCCCCTCTCTGCTTGTGCAGTCCTAAGAAATCAATACTTGAGTCAGGTGATGACGTGCTGCTAAGGAATAGTGGTTCTGGAGGCCAGTAGGGATACCCTGGAAGCACTTGGAGGCTACTAAGGTTTCACACAGAGGTACTCAGGTAGAAGGGCATATGACATCAGAAAATTAAGGCAGGGATTCAAAGAGGTCATGAGCTTCAACTCTGATTTATCTCCCCAGTCACAGTTATAGGTTTTCACTAATTAGAAGTCACTTCTTCAAAAATGAAAATTAAAGTGGTTTCAAAGTGATTTTAATAGAAATTACTTATATAATAAGGCTAGAAGGACATATGTAAATTTCATTAACAATGCTAAAAACTATCAGATTGTGTTAATTCCTCCACTCCTAAGTGTTTCCATCTTCTAAACAATGTCAGCAAATGTCACTTTGAGAATTAAATAAAATCAGATAGTGTTTTATATATATATAATTTTTATTTTGACAAAAGTGGATTACATATCTTTCACAGTAATATTTTAGGTGCATATTAACATTGAATCAGGGAAATTCCCACCACCAATGTTGTCCTCTCTCTACCCCTGTTCCCAGCTTGCACCCCATATCATCCACCCTACCCACCCCCAGGATGCTATTATAAGTGGTCCCCTCTGTGTTTAGATTACTACTTAGTGATCATAACTGTTTGGTCTTGGTACCCTCCATTATTTCCCTCTCGATTTGAGAGGTGGAACTAGATGGTTCAAGTGATGTGGTTCTGTTTAAAAAAAAGAAAAGCAATAAAATGGGGTAAAACTCAAATAAGCCAAAAATGGGCAGAGTCCTTAGAGGTTTTTTAACATTGCATACTTCTTTTTGAAACAAACTTTAAACAGCCATTATTGATCATTTGGAGCAATCATATATGTCTATATTTAATGCTATCCCTAGTAAGAGAAAAGGGAGCAGATTAGTCAATTTATGAAACATTATAAAGTAATAGACAATATCTATTTCCAGAGTAGGGGCTTGTGCTAGTGTCCCCAAAAGAATAAGATGCATGGAGAAAACAGACAGTCAAGCAATCATTTTTCTTAGAAAGAAACAAATTGAGGCTTTTAACTTAGGCAGAGAAAGCATTGCTGAATTAGCAATCAAAAACTGAAAAGTAGTAAGATGTATAAGATTAAGTTTTTAAACAAAACAATTTATCTTTTTTCAAAGAATATATTAATTTTAAAAATATCACCATGCTTTTATTATTTTCACAATATACTACACAATTTTCACCCTGTCAACTGTGTGAACAATTTCACTCCTTTATTAAATGGAAGGGAGAGGCCAAAAGATTAATGGTTAAGGCACATAACTTGTACTTTGAAACTTAATTATTCTCAAGTACCATATGGCTTTCCAGTCACTACTGAGGACAAATATGGAGGACCTTGAGCATTACCTGTCCTGATAGTGCTTAGCACCAACAGGCCTTAACAGCTCCACATTCTTGCACATAGAATGACGAGAAGATTGATAGATTATCACCAGTAAGGATAATGGGCCTCCCGAAAAATGTTTGGAAACCCCTCTTGTCATAAAAATAAAATGTAAGGAAATATAACGATTAATATTTAGAGTTGTGCAAATAGCAAAGTGGACAGGAATAATTAAGAGTTAATTTTATTTATTGATTGATTTGGGGTCATATCCAGTGGCACTAAGGGGTTACTCCTAGCTCAGCACTCAGAAATCGTTTCTGGCAGGCTCGTGAGTCCATATGGGATGCTGAAAATAGAAGCTGGCTCTGTCCAGGTCCGCAAAGTGCAATATCAGTCCAGCCTCTTACAGTTAATTTTAAAATAAAAAAGATGAAAGAAAAATTATTCTTTTAGGTATTTTTTTCTGAAAGTAAATATTTTGTGTACATAGTATGCCAAAATCATTGTGAGCTTTATTTTTATCAGAGTAAATAAAATAGGTGATTGATGTACAAAAAGGCAAGTGCATGATTTGGGTTAAAGCTGATAGGTACGGATATGAAGACCAGGTTCTTTAGAATAATGAAAGGTTAGTGCAAATCAGAAAGTATAAAGGGGTCATTTGATTCATGGAGAATCGAAGTGCAAGCATAGTCAAGAACGAATAAATCATTTCTAAGTAAGATTAATCATTCAAAATCAACATAATACACTCAAAAGTCAGAGTTAGCATACACCAAACAAATCAACACCTATTATTCACTATTTTCTAGTTTATATACTTTTCTAGTTTCTATAGTTTTCTATATAGAAACTTTTCTAGTTTCTATAGTTTCCTAGTAAAATGAGGTAAATTAATTATGGGTAAAATATAGATATTTGTATATATAAACATATATACACATATATGTTTCCTGAGTGTTGCAATGTCAATTGAAATTGTTGCAGCATGGGAAGGTATGATTACATTAGGCAAATTTTGGAAAATGGAAGTTCTTAGAGCTATACATGGCAGTTCTCAGGGCTTAGGAATCAGTCCTGGCAAAGCTAGGGCAACATAAAGTGCCAGGAATAGAAATTGTGCTAGCAGCATGCTAGGCAAGTGCCCTATCTGGTGTACTATGTCTCTGGACCTAACTATTATGCAAATTTTATAATGAACATACAGTAAAGCTAGAAATTATCTATTAGTAATTTTGTAATCCTTTTAGTTTTAGTTTCCAAAGTGTTTCATACCTTATTGTTATTACCTTTGAGATATTTGGCCTCTCTAACACATTCACCCATTAGGTAGAATATAGTAGTAGGGTCCCCAGCACTTCATATAAGTAAGAGTCATGTAAAGTGGGAAGAGAGTTTGAAGATAAAATACTAAAGGACAGGGAATAATAATTACTAGTTCTTTATAAGCACACAGATATTTGTATAATGGTATATAGACTATGCAAGTTTGTTGAATTTTACCATGTTTTCACAAAAGAACCATTTTTCCTGAAAAGATAAAGTTTCCAGATCTCTGCTACCATATTTATTAGTCATATATCACTTCAACACTGGTCAGATATATGTCAGAATTATGTCAGATAGATACAGGTGATATTCCTAAGGAAATCACTGAGACAAAACATTAAATGACACAAGAACAGTGTATTTCTACGGAGGTGTCATTAAATGTAATTGTTGTATTAATTAATTTTGGGAATAGATAAACCTAGTAAGTTGTACTCTATGCTACAGCAGTTAAGACTGTGAGAAAATTATATTATCTCTTTAAAAAGAATACAACTTTATTTTGATAATTTCTTTTATGAGCAAAAACTATTCTATATAGATGTATATATATTTAAAGTTCCATTTATTATTTTAGATTTTGGGTTTTTTTTTGTTTGTTTTTGTTTGTTTTTTTGTTTTTTTGTTTTTTTTTTTTGCTTAACAGACAAAATCCTGAACCCATTCCTATGATATCAAGGGGGGAATTTTCTATTTTCTATTTTCTTCCTGTTTTCAGGTCTTACATTTAAGTCCTTAAAACATTTTGAATTAATTTTTATTCATGGTATTAGTAATGGTGTAATATCATGCTTTAGCTATAAGATTATGGGTAAAATATAGATAACCCAGTCTTTCAATTCTCATTTATGGTTACACGGTTCTCTGATAGCTTCTTAGCTCCTTAGCTCTTCTTTGCACATACATGTGGCTTTTATTTATGGAGTCTCAATTCTATTATGCCCTACTACTTGCGTGTTTGTTTTATTCTATGCTAGGCATTCTAAATTAGGATAATTCTGATGCATTATTTGAAAGGAGGGAGAAAATTCTACCCCCAAAAATTGAACATAAATTTTTTATTAAGTACTCATAAAAAAATTCTCAAAGCTAGTCTATGTATTTGAGCAGAAAACAATTCAAAGAAATTCATAAAAGTTAAAAAATATTAAGCAACTTTTTGGTTTTTAATATTATAACACCAGAAATCAAAAGAGGAGAGGAAAGCCATAAGTTTGTGGAAAATAAACAGTGTTAATAAATAATGATCCGGTCAAAGAGAAAATCAAGGATGACATTTTTTAATGGGAATGATAAAAAATAAAGATACAATTTATCAAAACATAAGAGATGAAGCATTAGCAGCACTAACAGAAAAGTTTATAACTATAGCAATATGGATCTAACTCATAAAACAGGGATAAAAATATAATTTCATAACTAAAACCCTAGAAAATGTAAAAACAGTAGTTCAAAAGAAAAGAAATAAAAGTTTGCAGCAAGGTACTCCATTTGAAATTGCCACATACTAGCACAGCAGTCAGGACATTTGACATACACATATAATGTGAGTTTGATCCTTGGAACCACATATGGTTCCTCCAGCCTTTGCATGAGTGATACTTGAGCACAGATACATGAGTAATCCCTGAACATTATTGTGTGTGGTGCAAAGAAAAAAATAAGTAATAAACATGTCATGTGCCCATTTTATTATATTTAAATGATTTGCCTTATAATTTTTTTTTTTCAAAATAGCTAGTATTGGGGCCAGAAAGATAGCACAGCGGTAGGGTGTTTGCCTTGCAGGTGGCCATCCTAGGACAAACCCAGGTTCAATTCTTGGCATCCCATATGGTTCCCCAAGCCTACCAGGAACGATTTCTGAGCACATAACGAGGAGTAACCCCTGAACGCCCTAGGGTGGGACCTAAAAAGCAATGTAAATAAAGTTTAAAAAAATAGCTAATGTTATGCAAACAATTCTCCATATAGGTAAACTTGTTTTATACATTCAAAACATAAAAAATTATGAAGTAAGTGATTTAATTGCACATAGACTCGTACACACATAAACATACACCAAGGATAAGGACCTTAATGTAAAGCGTCATAATATCTGTTGCATTTCCTGATATTATTTTCACTCAAGTTTTTTTTTTTTTTTGGTTTTTGGGCCACACCCGCCAGTGCTCAGGGGTTACTCCTGGCTGTCTGCTCAGAAATAGCTCCTGGCAGGCACAGGGGACCATATGGGACACCGGGATTTGAACCAACCACCTTTGGTCCTGGATTGGCTGCTTGCAAGGCAAACGCCGCTGTGCTATCTCTCCGGGCCCTTCACTCAAGTTTAATTATTAAAACATTTTTTGTTGTAGTATTAATTGATATTCTTTTGTAGCCTCAAAGAGTTCTATACTCTAGAGCTTCTTTATATAAGTTTATATTTAGAAACTATTTTAATGGCTTCCAGATTTACTTGCCACTCTTTAAAGTGATTATATTTTCTAGTAGTTTGATCATTTTTCTACCTTCAGTTCCATATTTAAAAATTTTTAACTTTGAGATTTTGAGCAGAATTTTCCGACACGAGTGTACATTTTAAATAGCTTTACTAATCTTGAATTCAAGGAACATAGTCAATAATCATGTATTCAGGCCAAGTTGACCCTCAACTACTGAAACGGTCACTTACAATAAGTTGAACATGCATCAGTCAGTTCACACTAATATTATACATTTTTAAAAGTGAATTATTTCATAAATGATTAAATATTCAAGTTACATTATTACTACTGTCATATGCAATACACATTTCAGAGTAAATGCTTACCTATTGTATGCCTGAAGTTTTGACTTGAAGACAGTACTGAAATGGTTTCATGAGTAGAGTTATACATTCTGAGCCATGTGTAGATATGTGCATAATAGATTTAATTTTATAGTTTGTGGGATGATTGATAGTGTGATTAAACTAGAATAGTAGTAATTCCCAATTTTGGTCCAATTTATATTTTATAAAAGAGAAAAATATTCACATATATGTTCTTATCACAGATATTTACACATATTTACATGCATACATAATTACATTATATATATTATGAAAAGACAAGTCAGAATTTTTATTTCTTTAATACAACTCACTGGGTTTTAGAAAGATAAGGTAGGTCAGCTATTATTAGGCCCTTTAAAATACTTTAAAGACATTAGTCTTAAGGAGCACTATAAAAGTGTCCACTTAGGAAGATAAGAAGCAGCTCATTATATTAAAACACTAAGAATTGTGCAGAGCCAGGCATTCCTCTGCTAGTGACTATGAAAAGTAATGATTATATGATTATAATACCAGGATCACTGCATCAAAAACCTTCATTTTATGTCAGTGTTTTCATTCTTTCTCTGTTCATTTCTAGTTGCCTTGGAAAAGAACAGCTATTCTTTGTCAGGTTGAGGGCATTCAAGTGAACCAAAAGGTCAATCTAATTAAAAAAGGGAAAGAACTTCAAGTCACAAAGGGAAAAAAGATACAGTTAAATGCCAAGGAATTTATATTACTGAATGCATGAGGCAAACAGTCAAACAATGAAATGAAGGCATTAAGGTGTCAAAAGAGGAAAGGTAGTCTGTGACCTTTAAATTAATATTTTATTTTGTAAATTAAATGCTATTTACTTCATGGAACAAAAACATTGCACATTATAAACATTTAAAATATAATTAGTTATGTATTTTTAAAAAGCTTTATGTCATTCAATGATTTATAAAATATATTTATATATTCATAAATATTCAGTATAGAAAATAAATTAAAATGTCGCACTTTCTTCCCAAAGATATGTACTTAATAATTTTATATTTTTATTCTTCATAAATACTACTCACAACTTGAAACAACCCCTAAAAATAATTTTCAAAAACTTTCTAAAGTTTAATTAAACATTTTTTCTCATTTTCTTTGTTTGTTTTGTTTTGGGCCCATACACCCTGCAGCACTCAGGACTTACTCCTTCCTGACCTTTAGAGATTTGGTGATGATATTTAACTAGGGCCATATGCATGCAGAGCAAGCACACTACAAACTATACTATCCCTGTGTTCCATAAACTTGAAAAAATATTTTTTGAACTAGTGTTGTTTTCTAAAGTCAAAATGGAAAATAATTATATTTGAATGCATGTCTATTTAGGTTTTTCTCTTATGCCATTGATCCCTTCTTTTTAACAAGAACAACATTGAAGGCTAGAGTGATACACTAGAGGTTAAGGGTTATACATTTTATGTGGTAGATCTGGTTTGATCCCTAATACTATGTGCATTTTGGGAGCAGTTCAGGCAGCTCCCAACCACTACTGGTGAGACACTGAAGACATCAAGCACCATAATGGTGGCCTAAGTAAAAACTTATCCACTGGCATTCACATTGAACCTATAGAACAATTGATTGAAAATTTCTTGGAGGGACTTTCAAGGCCTTCTTGGAACACTTGAACCACCTGGGGAAATCTACTCCACTTCAAAAAAAAATGAAATATAGATTATTCAGAAGTGATTAGTAAAAATTTAAAATTTTCATGAAGTATGAATAAAGCTTTCTTCATTGTTATATTGATTATATTGCATTCTCCATCGCAGACAAAGCTTTTAACCATTTCAATTAAATTTCTATGACATATTGAGGCTGGAGCAGTGGTGCAACCAGTAGGGCATCTGTCTTGTGAGTGCTATCCTAGGACTGACTGCAGTTCGATCCTCCAGCTTCCCATATGATTTCCAAGCCATTGGTAATTCCTGAGAGCATAGCCAGGAGTAAACCCTGAGTGTCACTGGGTGTGGCCCAAAACAAAACAAAGAAAAATTTCTATGATATAGTCTACAGAAAATAATTTAATTCACCAAGGAATTTAGCAGTATGATGGGTAGAAAGCAGAAATTCCATTAACAGCTATATTATCTATAATGTGATTTTTATTGGGCATAGAATATGATGGATCGTTTATAATTATTGCTTTCTATGACCCCAATACTCTGAAAATGTACATTACCTCTGAAAACTGTGAGTCTTCAATTTTATAAACGATCTAAAGTTTCCTTTACATTGTTGTTAGTGAAAAAGACAATTATTACTTTTCAAATAAAATAATATAGTATAAAAAGCAACATATTAAGGAATTAACAAATTGGCCAAAGGTAAGAAAAACAGCTGATCTACAGAGCTGAGTATACAAGGGTGTTGGAGGAGGGTTGCCTAGGGCATTGGTGGAGGGAAACAGACACTAGGAGAGGATGTGATGTTGTAATGATATACATAAAACACATGAATCATATTGTTAAATATAGGGATGGTGTACATCAAACCCTGTTCCATTGCATGCAAGGAAAATACCCTACCTGCTCAGGCCCCATGTCTCTCAGAATCTTGATTGATATCCAAAGATTTGTCTCATATTTAATTGCACTATGACTTTACTTCGCACTTTCGATAAATTCTAAAGATGACTATGATTGCTTGAGTAATTAAAAAAATCCAATTTTTTAGGGTTTATGCTTTTCAGTTAAATCCTGCTAATAAGTAACTTTCTGAGGGGATGTAGAGATAGTACCATGAGTAGGGTGATTACTTGTAAGGTGACGGAACCAGGTTTAACTCCTCCTCAATCCATATGGTCTCCTATGCCTTCCCAGAAGCATCCTGATCACAGAGCCAGGAGCATACCTTGAGTAATGCAAGTAGTAACAAAAAGTAGCAACTGAGGTAGTGGTATTAATGAAAACCAAATTTGTAATAAGTTACATAAATGAATAATTCACTGTATATTTCAGGTTATTATTTCAGGTTACTTTCCTATTGGATTGGTAAATACTGGTAAATACATTAGCACATTTAGTCTGGATATCAAATTAAAGCATAACTAAAATTTACCTGAAATATAAGTAATATGGCTGATTTTATGTCTGCACGAAGTCCTTTACAATTGCTCTCACTATAGAAAGACCTTATATAAATCTTTTCTGCAAGATTACTTTCCACAGACTTTTATTTTCAATGCCAACAAATTAAAATAAATAATCATGATCATTACAACAGTAATATATTACCCACATTCCTTCTCTTAGATTTGAATGGCTATCTTTGACAACATGATATAAAGTTAGACTGTATAATTTTCAAGAGTGAGCCTTGAATATAAAATAACATTATGTATAAGGTAACATAAACAACACGAAAAAAATGATACATTGACTATATGTCAGTAATGTTCTCACATGTGAAAAACTTTATTTTAAAGAAAATTATTGATATTCACTTGTCAGTTAAGCCCTCTGAAGAGTTTTTAGAGATACTTCTTTGCTGTGAAAATATTGAAAGTTTTAGATTTTTTTTCCAAACAGGATCAAATCAATGTAGTGTTAAAAAAACAAACAAGCAAATTAACAAAAAAGCAGAATCCAAGAGAATCTGATTTAAAACGAAGTAGGGAATTTTTTTCCACTGAGGTTCAGTATCTAGGTAGTGATATTTTTATATAAATCTTTAGCAAAAGTTTAAGGATTCACTTTGACTTGTGAACTATAAAACTGTCCTAGAGAATTAAAAGTTCTGATCACTTGGAAAATAATGTTAGTCTTACCTCCACACACTGTGGCATGTCTTATGATCCTTCCAAGCAGAAATTCTAAATAAATAGAATTTTATTTCCCAAGTACAATCTATATAACAATAAAGCTATAAGTTCATGGTTTAGGGTCAGAACACAGTTTAACTGTTTCAATGAATTCTGATTTTTGGATATATTCTGAATATTAATCTAAAATATAAAAAATTAAAATAGGAATTTTTTTGAATTTCGTTTCTCACTGTCTTTTATTTCTAGTATATTATATTTATTAGACAGACAATGAATATGTTTTGTATGAATTAAAAATTAATATGCACTCTCATTGTTTGCCTTTAGCAATTTTCTTATTCAATTTTAACTTTAGTTATAGCCCAATTTTTATACACATGTGACATAAAGAAGTTCTTTTAGCTTTATATTTCTAAACACTTAATTCAGGATCAGCACACATTTATTGAGTGTAAGAGTCAAATAGAGTTAGAGTTTAAAGAAAGAGAATTTTAGTTCAAGTCATTTCTGCATGAAATTAGCTTTGGATTCATTAGGTTCCCTGTAGTTGGCTCTGTAATCCTGTTTGGATTACAGAGAGGCTCACCATGGCACATTAATCTCACTCATCTTTAGGTTTTAAGAAAAATTAAAGACATTGAAATAATTCACAGAAATGAGGGCCGGAAGGACGGGCTCAAGATATGAAGCATATAACCAAGCTAAGGGGTCTCAAACTCAATTTACCTGGGGGCCACAGGAGGCAAAGTCGGGGTGATCCTTGAGTGCAAAGCCAGTAGTAAGCCTTGAACATTGGGGGGTGTGACCCAAACAACTAAAACAAAACAAAATAAAAAAAGATGCTTCTAGGGCAGGGCCACAAAATGTATGGAGTGCCACAAACGGCCCAAGGGCCGCGAGTTTGAGAAAAGTGAAACAACAACAAAATACAGCTTAGACAAGACACTAGTACATCAAAATTATAATTAATTTTTGTTATGTGTAGGCTAGGTAGGGATACGTGTCATTGAAGTGCACATATACCAATGATAGTTGAATTTTTATATATATATATATATAATATATATATTATATATATATATAAAATTCAACTATCATTGGTATATGTGCACTTCAATGACACGTATCCCCTACCTAGCCTACACATAACAAAAATTAATTATAATTTTGATGTACTAGTGTCTTGTCTAAGCTGTATTTTGTTGTTGTTTCACTTTTTCTCAAACTCGCGGCCCTTGGGCCGTTTGTGGCACTCCATACATTTTGTGGCCCTGCCCTAGAAGCATCTTTTTTTATTTTGTTTTGTTTTAGTTGTTTGGGTCACACCCCCCAATGTTCAAGGCTTACTACTGGCTTTGCACTCAAGGATCACCCCGACTTTGCCTCCTGTGGCCCCCAGGTAAATTGAGTTTGAGACCCCTTAGCTTGGTTATATGCTTCATATCTTGAGCCCGTCCTTCCGGCCCTCATTTCTGTGAATTATTTCAATGTCTTTAATTTTTCTTAAAACCTAAAGATGAGTGAGATTAATGTGCCATGGTGAGCCTCTCTGTAATCCAAACAGGATTACAGAGCCAACTACAGGGAACCTAATGAATCCAAAGCTAATTTCATGCAGAAATGACTTGAACTAAAATTCTCTTTCTTTAAACTCTAACTCTATTTGACTCTTACACTCAATAAATGTGTGCTGATCCTGAATTAAGTGTTTAGAAATATAAAGCTAAAAGAACTTCTTTATGTCACATGTGTATAAAAATTGGGCTATAACTAAAGTTAAAATTGAATAAGAAAATTGCTAAAGGCAAACAATGAGAGTGCATATTAATTTTTAATTCATACAAAACATATTCATTGTCTGTCTAATAAATATAATATACTAGAAATAAAAGACAGTGAGAAACGAAATTCAAAAAAAATTCCTATTTTAATTTTTTATATTTTAGATTAATATTCAGAATATATCCAAAAATCAGAATTCATTGAAACAGTTAAACTGTGTTCTGACCCTAAACCATGAACTTATAGCTTTATTGTTATATAGATTGTACTTGGGAAATAAAATTCTATTTATTTAGAATTTCTGCTTGGAAGGATCATAAGACATGCCACAGTGTGTGGAGGTAAGACTAACATTATTTTTCCAAGTGATCAGAACTTTTAATTCTCTAGGACAGTTTTATAGTTCACAAGTCAAAGTGAATCCTTAAACTTTTGCTAAAGATTTATATAAAAATATCACTACCTAGATACTGAACCTCAGTGGAAAAAAATTCCCTACTTCGTTTTAAATCAGATTCTCTTGGATTCTGCTTTTTTGTTAATTTGCTTGTTTGTTTTTTTAACACTACATTGATTTGATCCTGTTTGGAAAAAAAATCTAAAACTTTCAATATTTTCACAGCAAAGAAGTATCTCTAAAAACTCTTCAGAGGGCTTAACTGACAAGTGAATATCAATAATTTTCTTTAAAATAAAGTTTTTCACATGTGAGAACATTACTGACATATAGTCAATGTATCATTTTTTTTCGTGTTGTTTATGTTACCTTATACATAATGTTATTTTATATTCAAGGCTCACTCTTGAAAATTATACAGTCTAACTTTATATCATGTTGTCAAAGATAGCCATTCAAATCTAAGAGAAGGAATGTGGGTAATATATTACTGTTGTAATGATCATGATTATTTATTTTAATTTGTTGGCAATTGAAAATAAAAGTCTGTGGAAAGTAATCTTGCAGAAAAGATTTATATAAGGTCTTTCTATAGTGAGAGCAATTGTAAAGGACTTCGTGCAGACATAAAATCAGCCATATTACTTATATTTCAGGTAAATTTTAGTTATGCTTTAATTTGATATCCAGACTAAATGTGCTAATGTATTTACCAGTATTTACCAAATCCAATAGGAAAGTAACCTGAAATAATAACCTGAAATATACAGTGAATTATTCATTTATGTAACTTATTACAAATTTGGTTTTCATTAATACCACTACCTCAGTTGCTACTTTTTGTTACTACTTGCATTACTCAAGGTATGCTCCTGGCTCTGTGATCAGGATGCTTCTGGGAAGGCATAGGAGACCATATGGATTGAGGAGGAGTTAAACCTGGTTCCGTCACCTTACAAGTAATCACCCTACTCATGGTACTATCTCTACATCCCCTCAGAAAGTTACTTATTAGCAGGATTTAACTGAAAAGCATAAACCCTAAAAAATTGGATTTTTTTAATTACTCAAGCAATCATAGTCATCTTTAGAATTTATCGAAAGTGCGAAGTAAAGTCATAGTGCAATTAAATATGAGACAAATCTTTGGATATCAATCAAGATTCTGAGAGACATGGGGCCTGAGCAGGGTAGGGTATTTTCCTTGCATGCAATGGAACAGGGTTTGATGTACACCATCCCTATATTTAACAATATGATTCATGTGTTTTATGTATATCATTACAACATCACATCCTCTCCTAGTGTCTGTTTCCCTCCACCAATGCCCTAGGCAACCCTCCTCCAACACCCTTGTATACTCAGCTCTGTAGATCAGCTGTTTTTCTTACCTTTGGCCAATTTGTTAATTCCTTAATATGTTGCTTTTTATACTATATTATTTTATTTGAAAAGTAATAATTGTCTTTTTCACTAACAACAATGTAAAGGAAACTTTAGATCGTTTATAAAATTGAAGACTCACAGTTTTCAGAGGTAATGTACATTTTCAGAGTATTGGGGTCATAGAAAGCAATAATTATAAACGATCCATCATATTCTATGCCCAATAAAAATCACATTATAGATAATATAGCTGTTAATGGAATTTCTGCTTTCTACCCATCATACTGCTAAATTCCTTGGTGAATTAAATTATTTTCTGTAGACTATATCATAGAAATTTTTCTTTGTTTTGTTTTGGGCCACACCCAGTGACACTCAGGGTTTACTCCTGGCTATGCTCTCAGGAATTACCAATGGCTTGGAAATCATATGGGGAAGCTGGAGGATCGAACTGCAGTCAGTCCTAGGATAGCACTCACAAGACAGATGCCCTACTGGTTGCACCACTGCTCCAGCCTCAATATGTCATAGAAATTTAATTGAAATGGTTAAAAGCTTTGTCTGCGATGGAGAATGCAATATAATCAATATAACAATGAAGAAAGCTTTATTCATACTTCATGAAAATTTTAAATTTTTACTAATCACTTCTGAATAATCTATATTTCATTTTTTTTTGAAGTGGAGTAGATTTCCCCCAGGTGGTTCAAGTGTTCCAAGAAGGCCTTGAAAGTCCCTCCAAGAAATTTTCAATCAATTGTTCTATAGGTTCAATGTGAATGCCAGTGGATAAGTTTTTACTTAGGCCACCATTATGGTGCTTGATGTCTTCAGTGTCTCACCAGTAGTGGTTGGGAGCTGCCTGAACTGCTCCCAAAATGCACATAGTATTAGGGATCAAACCAGATCTACCACATAAAATGTATAACCCTTAACCTCTAGTGTATCACTCTAGCCTTCAATGTTGTTCTTGTTAAAAAGAAGGGATCAATGGCATAAGAGAAAAACCTAAATAGACATGCATTCAAATATAATTATTTTCCATTTTGACTTTAGAAAACAACACTAGTTCAAAAAATATTTTTTCAAGTTTATGGAACACAGGGATAGTATAGTTTGTAGTGTGCTTGCTCTGCATGCATATGGCCCTAGTTAAATATCATCACCAAATCTCTAAAGGTCAGGAAGGAGTAAGTCCTGAGTGCTGCAGGGTGTATGGGCCCAAAACAAAACAAACAAAGAAAATGAGAAAAAATGTTTAATTAAACTTTAGAAAGTTTTTGAAAATTATTTTTAGGGTTGTTTCAAGTTGTGAGTAGTATTTATGAAGAATAAAAATATATAAAATTATTAAGTACATATCTTTGGGAAGAAAGTGCGACATTTTAATTTATTTTCTATACTGAATATTATGAATATATAAATATATTTTATAATCATTGAATGACATAAAGCTTTTTAAAAATACATAACTAATTATATTTTAAATGTTTATAATGTGCAATGTTTTTGTTCCATGAAGTAAATAGCATTTAATTTACAAAATAAAAATATTAATTTAAAGGTCACAGACTACCTTTCCTCTTTTGACACCTTAATGCCTTCATTTCATTGTTTGACTGTTTGCCTCATGCATTCAGTAATATAAATTCCTTGGCATTTAACTGTATCTTTTTTCCCTTTGTGACTTGAAGTTTCTTTCCCTTTTTTAATTAGATTGACCTTTTGGTTCACTTGAATGCCCTCAACCTGACAAAGAATAGCTGTTCTTTTCCAAGGCAACTAGAAATGAACAGAGAAAGAATGAAAACACTGACATAAAATGAAGGTTTTTGATGCAGTGATCCTGGTATTATAATCATATAATCATTACTTTTCATAGTCACTAGCAGAGGAATGCCTGGCTCTGCACAATTCTTAGTGTTTTAATATAATGAGCTGCTTCTTATCTTCCTAAGTGGACACTTTTATAGTGCTCCTTAAGACTAATGTCTTTAAAGTATTTTAAAGGGCCTAATAATAGCTGACCTACCTTATCTTTCTAAAACCCAGTGAGTTGTATTAAAGAAATAAAAATTCTGACTTGTCTTTTCATAATATATATAATGTAATTATGTATGCATGTAAATATGTGTAAATATCTGTGATAAGAACATATATGTGAATATTTTTCTCTTTTATAAAATATAAATTGGACCAAAATTGGGAATTACTACTATTCTAGTTTAATCACACTATCAATCATCCCACAAACTATAAAATTAAATCTATTATGCACATATCTACACATGGCTCAGAATGTATAACTCTACTCATGAAACCATTTCAGTACTGTCTTCAAGTCAAAACTTCAGGCATACAATAGGTAAGCATTTACTCTGAAATGTGTATTGCATATGACAGTAGTAATAATGTAACTTGAATATTTAATCATTTATGAAATAATTCACTTTTAAAAATGTATAATATTAGTGTGAACTGACTGATGCATGTTCAACTTATTGTAAGTGACCGTTTCAGTAGTTGAGGGTCAACTTGGCCTGAATACATGATTATTGACTATGTTCCTTGAATTCAAGATTAGTAAAGCTATTTAAAATGTACACTCGTGTCGGAAAATTCTGCTCAAAATCTCAAAGTTAAAAATTTTTAAATATGGAACTGAAGGTAGAAAAATGATCAAACTACTAGAAAATATAATCACTTTAAAGAGTGGCAAGTAAATCTGGAAGCCATTAAAATAGTTTCTAAATATAAACTTATATAAAGAAGCTCTAGAGTATAGAACTCTTTGAGGCTACAAAAGAATATCAATTAATACTACAACAAAAAATGTTTTAATAATTAAACTTGAGTGAAGGGCCCGGAGAGATAGCACAGCGGCGTTTGCCTTGCAAGCAGCCAATCCAGGACCAAAGGTGGTTGGTTCGAATCCCGGTGTCCCATATGGTCCCCTGTGCCTGCCAGGAGCTATTTCTGAGCAGACAGCCAGGAGTAACCCCTGAGCACTGGCGGGTGTGGCCCAAAAAACCAAAAAAAAAAAAAAACTTGAGTGAAAATAATATCAGGAAATGCAACAGATATTATGACGCTTTACATTAAGGTCCTTATCCTTGGTGTATGTTTATGTGTGTACGAGTCTATGTGCAATTAAATCACTTACTTCATAATTTTTTATGTTTTTGAATGTATAAAACAAGTTTACCTATATGGAGAATTGTTTGCATAACATTAGCTATTTTTTTAAACTTATTTACATTGCTTTTTAGGTCCCACCCTAGGGCGTTCAGGGGTTACTCCTCGTTATGTGCTCAGAAATCGTTCCTGGTAGGCTTGGGGAACCATATGGGATGCCAAGAATTGAACCTGGGTTTGTCCTAGGATGGCCACCTGCAAGCAAACACCCTACCGCTGTGCTATCTTTCTGGCCCCAATACTAGCTATTTTGAAAAAAAAAAATTATAAGGCAAATCATTTAAATATAATAAAATGGGCACATGACATGTTTATTACTTATTTTTTTCTTTGCACCACACACAATAATGTTCAGGGATTACTCATGTATCTGTGCTCAAGTATCACTCATGCAAAGGGCTGGAGGAACCATATGTGGTTCCAAGGATCAAACTCACATTATATGTGTATGTCAAATGTCCTGACTGCTGTGCTAGTATGTGGCAATTTCAAATGGAGTACCTTGCTGCAAACTTTTATTTCTTTTCTTTTGAACTACTGTTTTTACATTTTCTAGGGTTTTAGTTATGAAATTATATTTTTATCCCTGTTTTATGAGTTAGATCCATATTGCTATAGTTATAAACTTTTCTGTTAGTGCTGCTAATGCTTCATCTCTTATGTTTTGATAAATTGTATCTTTATTTTTTTATCATTCCCATTAAAAAATGTCATCCTTGATTTTCTCTTTGACCGGATCATTATTTATTAACACTGTTTATTTTCCACAAACTTATGGCTTTCCTCTCCTCTTTTGATTTCTGGTGTTATAATATTAAAAACCAAAAAGTTGCTTAATATTTTTTAACTTTTATGAATTTCTTTGAATTGTTTTCTGCTCAAATACATAGACTAGCTTTGAGAATTTTTTTATGAGTACTTAATAAAAAATTTATGTTCAATTTTTGGGGGTAGAATTTTCTCCCTCCTTTCAAATAATGCATCAGAATTATCCTAATTTAGAATGCCTAGCATAGAATAAAACAAACACGCAAGTAGTAGGGCATAATAGAATTGAGACTCCATAAATAAAAGCCACATGTATGTGCAAAGAAGAGCTAAGGAGCTAAGAAGCTATCAGAGAACCGTGTAACCATAAATGAGAATTGAAAGACTGGGTTATCTATATTTTACCCATAATCTTATAGCTAAAGCATGATATTACACCATTACTAATACCATTGAATAAAAATTAATTCAAAATGTTTTAAGGACTTAAATGTAAGACCTGAAAACAGGAAGAAAATAGAAAATAGAAAATTCCCCCCTTGATATCATAGGAATGGGTTCAGGATTTTGTCTGTTAAGCAAAAAAAAAAAACAAAAAAAACAAAAAAACAAACAAAAACAAACAAAAAAAAACCCAAAATCTAAAATAATAAATGGAACTTTAAATATATATACATCTATATAGAATAGTTTTTGCTCATAAAAGAAATTATCAAAATAAAGTTGTATTCTTTTTAAAGAGATAATATAATTTTCTCACAGTCTTAACTGCTGTAGCATAGAGTACAACTTACTAGGTTTATCTATTCCAAAAATTAATTAATACAACAATTACATTTAATGACACCTCCGTAGAAATACACTGTTCTTGTGTCATTTAATGTTTTGTCCTCAGTGATTTCCTTAGGAATATCACCTGTATCTATCTGACATAATTCTGACATATATCTGACCAGTGTTGAAGTGATATATGACTAATAAATATGGTAGCAGAGATCTGGAAACTTTATCTTTTCAGGAAAAATGGTTCTTTTGTGAAAACATGGTAAAATTCAACAAACTTGCATAGTCTATATACCATTATACAAATATCTGTGTGCTTATAAAGAACTAGTAATTATTATTCCCTGTCCTTTAGTATTTTATCTTCAAACTCTCTTCCCACTTTACATGACTCTTACTTATATGAAGTGCTGGGGACCCTACTACTATATTCTACCTAATGGTGAATGTGTTAGAGAGGCCAAATATCTCAAAGGTAATAACAATAAGGTATGAAACACTTTGGAAACTAAAACTAAAAGGATTACAAAATTACTAATAGATAATTTCTAGCTTTACTGTATGTTCATTATAAAATTTGCATAATAGTTAGGTCCAGAGACATAGTACACCAGATAGGGCACTTGCCTAGCATGCTGCTAGCACAAATTTCTATTCCTGGCACTTTATGTTGCCCTAGCTTTGCCAGGACTGATTCCTAAGCCCTGAGAACTGCCATGTATAGCTCTAAGAACTTCCATTTTCCAAAATTTGCCTAATGTAATCATACCTTCCCATGCTGCAACAATTTCAATTGACATTGCAACACTCAGGAAACATATATGTGTATATATGTTTATATATACAAATATCTATATTTTTACCCATAATTAATTTACCTCATTTTACTAGGAAACTATAGAAACTAGAAAAGTTTCTATATAGAAAACTATAGAAACTAGAAAAGTATATAAACTAGAAAATAGTGAATAATAGGTGTTGATTTGTTTGGTGTATGCTAACTCTGACTTTTGAGTGTATTATGTTGATTTTGAATGATTTAATCTTACTTAGAAATGATTTTATTCGTTCTTGACTATGCTTGCACTTCGATTCTCCATGAATCAAATGACCCCTTTATACTTTTCTGATTTGCACTAACCTTTCATTATTCTAAAGAACCTGGTCTTCATATCCGTACCTATCAGCTTTAACCCAAATCATGCACTTGCCTTTTTGTACATCAATCACCTATTTTATTTACTCTGATAAAAATAAAGCTCACAATGATTTTGGCATACTATGTACACAAAATATTTACTTTCAGAAAAAAAATACCTAAAAGAATAATTTTTCTTTCATCTTTTTTATTTTAAAATTAACTGTAAGAGGCTTGGACTGATATTGCACTTTGCGGACCTGGACAGAGCCAGCTTCTATTTCAGCATCCCATATGGACTCACGAGCCTGCCAGAAACGATTTCTGAGTGCTGAGCTAGGAGTAACCCCTTAGTGCCACTGGATATGACCCCAAATCAAATCAATAAATAAAATTAACTCTTAATTATTCCTGTCCACTTTGCTATTTGCACAACTCTAAATATTAATCGTTATATTTCCTTACATTTTATTTTTATGACAAGAGGGGTTTCCAAACATTTTTCGGAGGCCCATTATCCTTACTGGTGATAATCTATCAATCTTCTCGTCATTCTATGTGCAAGAATGTGGAGCTGTTAAGGCCTGTTTGGTGCTAAGCACTATCAGGACAGGTAATGCTCAAGGTCCTCCATATTTGTCCTCAGTAGTGACTGGAAAGCCATATGGTACTTGAGAATAATTAAGTTTCAAAGTACAAGTTATGTGCCTTAACCATTAATCTTTTGGCCTCTCCCTTCCATTTAATAAAGGAGTGAAATTGTTCACACAGTTGACAGGGTGAAATTGTGTAGTATATTGTGAAAATAATAAAAGCATGGTGATATTTTTTAAAATTAATATATTCTTTGAAAAAAGATAAATTGTTTTGTTTTAAAAACTTAATCTTATACATCTTACTACTTTTCAGTTTTTGATTGCTAATTCAGCAATGCTTTCTCTGCCTAAGTTAAAAGCCTCAATTTGTTTCTTTCTAAGAAAAATGATTGCTTGACTGTCTGTTTTCTCCATGCATCTTATTCTTTTGGGGACACTAGCACAAGCCCCTACTCTGGAAATAGATATTGTCTATTACTTTATAATGTTTCATAAATTGACTAATCTGCTCCCTTTTCTCTTACTAGGGATAGCATTAAATATAGACATATATGATTGCTCCAAATGATCAATAATGGCTGTTTAAAGTTTGTTTCAAAAAGAAGTATGCAATGTTAAAAAACCTCTAAGGACTCTGCCCATTTTTGGCTTATTTGAGTTTTACCCCCATTTTATTGCTTTTCTTTTTTTTAAACAGAACCACATCACTTGAACCATCTAGTTCCACCTCTCAAATCGAGAGGGAAATAATGGAGGGTACCAAGACCAAACAGTTATGATCACTAAGTAGTAATCTAAACACAGAGGGGACCACTTATAATAGCATCCTGGGGGTGGGTAGGGTGGATGATATGGGGTGCAAGCTGGGAACAGGGGTAGAGAGAGGACAACATTGGTGGTGGGAATTTCCCTGATTCAATGTTAATATGCACCTAAAATATTACTGTGAAAGATATGTAATCCACTTTTGTCAAAATAAAAATTATATATATATAAAACCACTATCTGATTTTATTTAATTCTCAAAGTGACATTTGCTGACATTGTTTAGAAGATGGAAACACTTAGGAGTGGAGGAATTAACACAATCTGATAGTTTTTAGCATTGTTAATGAAATTTACATATGTCCTTCTAGCCTTATTATATAAGTAATTTCTATAAAATCACTTTGAAACCACTTTAATTTTCATTTTTGAAGAAGTGACTTCTAATTAGTGAAAACCTATAACTGTGACTGGGGAGATAAATCAGAGTTGAAGCTCATGACCTTCTTTGAATCCCTGCCTTAATTTTCTGATGTCATATGCCCTTCTACCTGAGTACCTCTGTGTGAAACCTTAGTAGCCTCCAAGTGCTTCCAGGGTATCCCTACTGGCCTCCAGAACCACTATTCCTTAGCAGCACGTCATCACCTGACTCAAGTATTGATTTCTTAGGACTGCACAAGCAGAGAGGGGCTGAATGGCTACTACTGGGAATGATTGCCAGGTGAGCAAACAATTGTTCAGAAAAACTGAAACAAAGATACATAAGCATAGATATTGTATCTGACTTGCATGTGGGCTATATACATGCAGTCCATGCAAAACACAATAATTTCTATTTATGGGACATTGCCTAGTTTTTTAAAAATTCAGCATAGCTTCCAAATAAGATAGATATATAAATTATATAATTTGCGAGATCAATGGATTTTTAATACATCCTACATGAAACTACCGAATTTATCTTACTATGTTCCAGAGAATTTAAGCATTAGTATTATTCAAAATATTGAACATCTTACTAAAAGTTAGTTTTAAAAATTATACTTGTAAAAAACAATTGGTTTTGAACTGCAATATTTGTTCACTTTAGTATAGGATGTAGTAAAAGTATACCACATATGGGTTTTATAATTTTGTCTTAAAATAATTTCATTGGCAGTAAGCAGTTATAATGGATACTTTAAATTTTTTCTCTGGAGAGCAGGAAACATCACCAGTGTTATTCAATGCTTACTCATGACTTTACTCAGAGATTGGTTCTGGAGAGTTTGAAAGACCAAATTGCATGTGATGGAGTAAACCTTGAACAACTTTGTACAAGACAAGTGCCTTACCAGTTGTAAGTGCCTTACCTCCTCAGCCCCACAATTTGATGTATTAAAGGTGATAAATTTCTTTAATTTCTAAGAAACATGCCTATGATTAGGTAAGATTTAAATAATCACAAAAATGATTAAATTTTATCAAGTGTATAGTGATATTTGCACATTATCTTGAAAGATATTTGTTGGTTCTCTTGTCATAAAATTAAGTTTGGAAAAACCATTTGTATATTGTTTTCCACTGGGAATAGATATGTACATCATTTGTATGATGTACTCAGGGTACATAAGCACAAGATATATAGTTGGATGAAATTCATTTTAATCTTTTTTAATTTTTCATTTTTAATCTTTTATAGAATAGAAACATAGTGATTAATAAGGCAAGTTGGATTTTAAATATTTAAAATGCTAATAGAAACACTTTATCCAATCAAACTTTGGTATATATATATATATATTTGGAAAGTATATTATATATGTATGTATGTATTAATATACAGTATTTTCTGCGTATAAAACGACTGGGCATATAAGACAAACCCCCTAATTTTGCAGTTAAAAACATAGGTTTAGGCCTATATTCACTGTATCAAACAGAACGTTCCTGTGCTGCAACTGTATGTACCACAATGAGCCAATCACAACAAGCAAAGGTTCAAAGGTTATACTGAAATAGACTTCCTCTCTGACTCCGGCGAAATCTGAGCAGGCTTTTTGCTGTGTAGATTCAGTACAAGAATATTGTCTAATTTGCATGCATGAAAAGCCTGCTTGGATTGGCTGAGTTAGAGAGGTGGTCCGAGCAGCCTTGCAGTGATTGGTGCAGGGATCGAGTTGGAAAATTCATTTTGTGGTAATATTCAGACAATTTTAGTTTAGCGGGCATATTGAAAACATTTTTCTGGATATACTCGGCATATAAGACGACCCCTGGTTTCAGTTGACTTTTTTTGTTTCAAAAGTCGTCTTATATGCTGGAAAATACGGTATATATATTTAGAAAATATAGAAAAACATCTATAGTTATAGAAAGCTTGGAAACATTCCGATACTATACTGGATGTATGAGTGCTGAGTTGGACAATAAAGCATCTGTTTCATCTTTTAAAAAAAAGGAAAGAAAAAGTACTCAGGTTACTCCTAGCTCCATGCTCAGCAATTAATCCTGGTGGTGCTCAGTGTTTAGGGGACCCTATGGGATGCAAATTTCAAATCTGGGCAAGACTCATGCAATGTAAGCATCCTACCCACTGTACTATTGCACAGGTTCTGAGAAATCTGTTTTTGTTGTATTTTGTTTTGTTTTGTTTTGGGCCACACCACTGGTGCTCAGAGTTTTTTTTTCTGGCTGTGTTCAAGAATTAGTTTTGGCAAGCTAAGGGGATAAAAAAATTTTGTAATATGTGGGTGCCAACCCCTTGAAGGACATAGTAAGATGAGTATTTAAATTTTTTAAATTATTATTTAAATCATCTTTTCTATAGAATTAACATGGTAAAAAATTTGATGGCTATACTAGATAAAGTGAAGCAGAGGTGAGAGGAATGCCAAAAGGATCACTTTGGTGGTAGGGTAGCCCTAGAACTGTAGTGATACTAACTAAAGTATAAATCTATACAATATATACAATATAATCTACAGTGTTATTACCTAATGATGGTAAAAACAAGAATCAGGGAGAATGATAAACTTTCTTGTCTAATCTGTCACAATGAGAATTAGTCCTGTAATCAATCTTTAAACTTTCCAAAAAACAAATTTGAGATATTTAAAAAAAAAACCTATTTTCTTGATTTAGAATAATAAAACATTGGTTTTCTTTTTCACTGGCACTTTAACTAAGTTGATGTCTACAATTTTATTTTCAGAAAATGAAGCATTATAGTATCTCAGTGTACCTTTGGGGGGAACATAATTAGAGAGTAGATAAAAAAGATTATTTTTAAGTTTTTGTATCTATTACTTTATCTTTGAAAATCAGAAAAGATGGAAAATTTTGCATTTTTTCATGAGTTAATGAGTGAGAGTACATAAACAGATGAGAAGTAATGTAACTTTAAATTAAATATTCAAATAAAAGTAAGACTTTATTTACTAGGAAAGTGTGAGTGTGGGAAACAGGGAACAGACTGGAGCCAAACTTGCCAGGCAAAGCAAGGAGGGAGCTTGGGGACGCCATCTTGGTGCCGAGGACCCTACAGCTCTGAGGACAGAGTGAGTGCAGGAACTAGGTAACAGACAGGAGAAACCCGACCTTGCCAGGATACGCATAAAAAGGAGCATTTAGATGATTCTATCACTGTGCCTCTGCCACTGCAGGGCTATATAAACACACCATGGTCATAACCTTGCTGCTCTACAAACCCTGCTGACATTTAATACTATACCAGACAGTCCTAGGCAGAACAGGCCCAATTTTTTCTCCCTTTGAAAATATATAGGCCCAAAATCTAACTAACTAGACTCTAGCACCTCTACCATACTTGGGTAAATGTGTGCACCCGAGAAAATAATCCCTAAAACAGATCTACATCCAATCACCTCCTACAAAACCAAACAGACCACTTAGAAAAATACAAGTCTGCATATCTAGTAGCCTAACCTACCCTATGCAAAGAAAAATGGATAAACTAAGACAATATCAGCTGGGAATATAGAGAGAAATTCTAATAGATTTCCAATTTCCCCAATATATATGAACTTTATAGATGAGAACTAAAATCAGCATTTAATGTCCTAGCAATGGAATTCAACGAATCACTAACTAAAGAGATTAAGAAATCCATAGAAGAACAGGTAATCCAAAAAATAAAAACTATTAGAAATGAGAAAGTCCATATGAACAGAACTGAGGAAACTAAAAAACATGCTAGCAAGCCACAATAGCATAATTACACACATATATAATCACATGAATGAACTTGAGAGCAAAATGCAAGCCAGCAACAACAAAGATGTCAACAAGAAATGAGAGACAAATCATTAGAAGATAATGTGAGGAACTAAACAAACAAAGACAAAAGAAATAATTTTAAAATTGTAGAAATACAAATAGGGGAGAAAAAAGGGATAGGGGAAAAACAAGTAGTGAGGGAAATAATAGCAGAAAATTTTCCCACCCTCTGGAAAGAGACACCTGTAAAAATCCAGGAGGCAAAAAGAGTTTCCAATAAAATAAACCCAAATAAAGCAACACCAAGACATATAGTAATCCAAATGGCTACAAACAAAAAGAAAGATGAATTCTTTAAAGCAATAAGGGAGAAAAAATACCTCAATTCCCAAGGAAGGAACATAAGAATCAAACCAGATCTCCAATTTGAAACAATTTAATCAAGAATGA
>NC_064849.1:61216570-61254070 GCF_024139225.1 Suncus etruscus
AACTAATTAAACTAGCAAAGTTATTTAAAACTTTCACATCTCTGGTAGTGTAAATTTACCAGACATTAAATTTAAAATGACAACTCAACATACTTATAATAAAATACAATAAAATTACAGCATTTTATTCTATAGTGAGTCATTTCTAAAGTGCCAGTAAAAGCTCAGGGAACTGGAGTAGGTAATCACCTTGTTTTCCTGGTGTATGCTATTTCACATTCCACAAAACCAGGGGGAAGCATTAGTAGTAATATTTAGGTTATTACATTTAAATTCTGTTAAGTTTTTCTATAGGAAACTTCTCTCTAAAATACTTGAACAGTAGCTTTTTGAGGAAATCAATTGACTTAAAGAGCCTAATGAGGAAAAGAATCAATGGCCCAGAAGAACTGAAATAAGAACTAAGAATTAATTGATTTTGAAAAATCAGATTTAAAGGGAATATTAAATGCAATTCCTCTAGAATCATTAAGCTTATAGTAATAAAATGAGTGAGTATTGCTTTTCAAGTGGAATGTTTTATTATATGTTTCAAGAGGCTGATTTTGAAGAAAGTTTTTAGAGACATCAATAATGTCACCCTTCATTAGTGAAATAACATAAAGCCAATGAAGAGAAACTCTTTCACCAGAGCAAACTCATGATTTGATATAATCACTATTTTCATATAAATGTATGCATAATGTCATGTGTTATAGGTACCAATCCAATAGATCCCAATTGTAAATATAAAATTATATAGCCTTCAACTTCTCTATCTTGTCTATGTTTTGACATATAAGTTGGGGTTTTATCATTGCATTAAGAATCAAAGAGTTATAATAAAAAACACTGCTGTTAAAATACTGAAAGAGTAATAATGTTCTGAAAATACTTTCACATTATTTTCTAAGGGAAAGTGTAATCTTGACATTGTGCTCTAAAATCAGAGGAGAGTGGCGAGAGCGATGGCACAGTGGTAGGGCATTTGCCTTGCACAGGCTTATCCAGGACAGAGCTGGGTTCAATTTCTGGCCTCTCAAATGGTCCCCGAAGCCAGGAGCAATTTTTGAGTGCATAGCCAGGAGTAACCCCTGAGTGTCACCAGGTGTGGCCCAACACCCTCCCTCAAAAGAAAGAGAAAAGGAAGGAAGAAAGGAAAGAAGGAAGGGAGGAAGGGAAGGGAGGAAGGGAGGAAAGGAAGGGAGGAAGGGAAGGAATGGAAGAAAGAAAGGGTAGGGAGGAAGGGAGGGAGGGAGGGAAGAAAGGAAGGAGTGGAGGGAGGGAAAGAAGGAAGGAAGGAAGGAAGGAAGGAAGGAAGGAAGGAAGGAAGGAAGGAAGGAAGGAAGGAAGGAAGGAAGGAAGGAAGGAAGGAAGGAAGGAAGGAAGGAAGGAAGAAAGGGAGGGAGGGAGGGAGGGAGGGAGGGATAAAGAAAAAGAAAAAAAAAGAAGAGAAAAGAAGGAAGGAAGGAAATCAGGATAGCTGCGATTAGTGTTGCTGAGAACTTAGTTGTCCTACTGTAACTATCTTTATTATATATAAATATAATAATATATAAATATACGAATATAAATATATATAAATATAATAATCTTAATTATATTATAAATGAACAAATGTGTTTATATAATTTCAAAATTATAAAAAGCACAAATAATATTTACTGCATAGAACTTTAAACAGTACTTACTGAATTTTGCACATTTATCATACAAAGCTAAAGGCATATCATATAATAAAATAGGATAAAACCAAGGGCATTAATAAACAGGATGAATCTAGATAATCTAAGTAGACATGTTATGAAGAAAAGTTTTTAGATAAAACCAGCTTATAGAGAACTCTCTTCTTTCCTTTCTCTCTCTATAAGATTTATTGCCTTTACAATAGCTGAGTACATAGTTGATTATCCTATTGCAACTGCTTGATGGAATGTGATGAAATCAACATAAGAATAGTTCATGAAAGTGAAATCACTTACACTTAAATATACAGTTAATGCTTTTTTAGATGTTTAAAAAGTATATTGAATTTTAAGCATCAGAATGTAATGTAAGGTAAGAAAATATATTTATTTATAGAATTACATGTCTTTATTTTATTGAATTATTGTTTTATCTCTACATTTAAAAACAGTTTTGTTTCGAATGATCACATGACATTTTTCTTTCAAAATTACTAGAAATATTTGATTATTAAAATGTTTTTCTAGTTTGGTTGCTAAAATTTTTCACAAAATTTTAAATCATAGCATATCTTAACTTTATCTACATGTCTGTAGATTTGGCTCAGGAATCAAGAAAAATGGCATCAGCAAGAGACAATTTAGTATGCATTCTGAGCACATGTAGCTTGGATTTATAATTGGTTTAAAAGCATATGATAGAATAAAATAAAACAGCAATATGCTTTCATAGTGACATTTCCAAATATCTTAGTTAAATATGTAACCTCTTAGTAAAAAACATCTACTAATACTAGCATTTAATTATTCATGTTGCATTTCTTTTTTTTTTTTTTTTTTTTTTGGTTTTTGGGCCACACCCGGTAACGCTCAGGGGTTACTCCTGGCTATGTGCTCAGAAGTTGCTCCTGGCTTGGGGGACCATATGGGACACCGGGGGATCGAACCGCGGTCCGTCCAAGGCTAGCGCAGGCAAGGCAGGCACCTTACCTTTAGCGCCACCACCCGGCCCCTCATGTTGCATTTCTTAAATTGCAGTTTGCAGTGCCCAAATTTTTAGAATTTTTAACTAATAAAATATTTGCAATAAAAGAAATGAGAAAATACTGTACTTTCAAGCAAGAAGAATACATATGTATTTATATATCCCCAAATTAATTTACATATAATAATATTTAAAGAGCATCTTCCAAGGATATTTAGTAGTCTAACAAAAAAATTAAAACACACACAGCAAGTCAAAGTAAATAAAAAATACAAGTAATTCCTCTTATGATAATTTTATATAGAAATGAGAAGACTAAGTTATATTGATTCCATATAAAGTTTTTAAATCTAATTGATGTTCTTATAGTTATTTGCCTTTTATTTTATCAGTAAAATAAAATAACAGTACATCCTTTTGTCCTTAATTAGATACTTTAATATATTGTTAGTATGCACAGATATACTTATAATAAATTAAACAGTTTTATATAGAAATTCATATTTTAATCCACTACTTTGAACAACTTTTCCACTAATAATCCTCTCTTTAAGTTCCATGATAACTATGAGAAACTACTCGAATAAACCCTGGATTTTTATTCAGTTAACTTATTTCTAGTGATTGCTCTCTGCAAAATCCATCCTCTATGCTTCCTGCTTTTCCCTTAATAATAATATGTACAAGCCTCTTTATTTTCTTTTTGCTTCTAAGAAGAGTAAGGGCTTGCTTCAGAAGAGCTTAGAAAACTTAACTCTAAAACAGTGTCCCAAACATAATAGCTTTATTAATATATGGTGTTTAAATAGGTTGACATATAGCTACTCTTCTACTACTGGCCTACACAGACAGTAAGTTATGATGATAAATACTAGCATGATGATAATCATTTTTGGCCTTATTTTCATGTGGTTAGATCATAGAATTACAATATTTCTTTGAAAATATTCTGATTTTTGGGGGAGCTTCACTTTTTTATGAAATATATATTTTAATATCTTTAAGCAGCATGCTTATAAACATGTTTGTAGTTGATTGGTGAGTCCAGTTAGAGAAATAACTACGCTGACAACTCTCATGACAATTGTAGTGAGTGAGAGAAATAGAATGACTGGAATACAGGCAAGGGATGAGAAAGGAGAGAATTGGGGGCATTGGTGGTGGGAATGGTGAATGGTAGTATTCTTTTATTATAACCAATTTTTTTCTTGTTGGTTTATACATGCTTTGATTCCATAATAAAGTATACATTCTTGAAATATTTTAATTATGTTTGTTGTTATCATGATTAAATTTTATTTTAATTAGTCTCAAAGTTATGATTTTTATTGTCAAAGTATTTCCATTAAAAACACAGGTATTAAATAAATTGACACACACACACACACACACCAAAGTACAAAACATTTTCCAATCCTTAGACATTTTCAATTTTTTTTATTATTACCCTGTCTTCTACCAGTAAACTTAAGTGGACAGTTGAGGCAAATAGTTCTGATATCCTTCACGACTGATTAAGACAGGGGGTGGTAGGTAATGAGAATGACATTCATCTTGCCTCCTGAGACTTTCAAATATTCTTCCTGCTTGTAGCTCCAGCTGTCTCCTTGTCCACTGCTTTTATGACACTCACAGCAATTTCCTGCCTCATTTCATGAACAAAATGTTTGAGAAAAGGATTTTCAGAGAAACAATCAGCAAGCATACTTTCCAGGAAGCATCAAAATCATGCCAGCATCACTCAATTTGAAAAATTTGGGGCCATCTCCAAGATACATTTTTCAGAATAGCAGTTTATTTTCATTCAAAACTTTATTTAAAAAAAGAGCACTGTGACATTCCAGCTGAGATGCATATTAAAAATAATTTTCTCATGTGTTCCAAAATAATATTTTAAGCTATCAAGTCAACTGTCTTTTCTGTCTCTTGACAAAGCAATCCCCCAAATTTTTGACAGGTATGTTCTTGATCTTGAAGCCATATTGTCCTAAGAAAAATTTCCATTTGAAATTTAATGAGGTATTTCAACAAATTTTTATAGTTTTAACACTGAATGTAAGCAAACATGACTACGATGTCAAATTTGGAAGTACAAGTCTCAAAATATTTACATAAGGATATTATATTTTTTATTTTTTTGGCTTACACACCCGCGGTGCTCAAGAGTTACGCCTGCTCTTCTTTTCTGCCTCCTGAAGCTCTCCTGAAAGGGCCAGGAAGGGCCCAGCAAAAACTTCCTCCTAGAGCAGGGGGTCTCAAACTCAATTTATCTGGGGACCTCAGGAGGCAAAGTCGGGGTGAGGCAGGGCCACATAAGGAATTTTGCTTTCCGAATATTCGCAACAAAAAATCGCATTAGTAAGAAAAAATAGCATTAAACATTTGCATATCCCAAACGGAACTACTCGGGGTATGGGAATGTTTAATGCAATTTTTTTCTTACTAATGCGATTTTTATTGTGATTATTCGGTAAGCGAATAATCGCAAATACTGCGATATTTGAAGGCTGGCCGCGGGCCACAAAATGTTGTATGGAGGGCCGCGAGTTTGAGACCCTTGTCCTAGAGGCTCCAGAAGAGCACTCTGCTTAGCTTCACAGCCACTCACTCTTTCTAACTAATGAATCCCACCATAACACGCAGAAAAAAGCACACTACAAGCATGACAATGGGGAAACCTCACAGGCAAACACCATGCACAGAGAATGAAGAGGATAGCTGTGATGACCCCAAGAATACCAACAATTTGATTAATCTCTCAGAAAAGGAGTTCAGAATAGAAATATAGAGGATCCTCATGGAAATCAAAGGAAGCATAGCTCTAGCCAATCAGAACATAAAGATAGAGCAGAAAACTCCAAATTAAAATAACAGATCTGAAAAATACTGTAGTTGAACGTAAAACCTTAATGGAAAGCCTCTCTAACATGGTAAGAGCAGCCAAGGACAGAATCAGTAAACTGGAAGATGAAATGCAGAAAAGCTCCATACAGCAGAAGAGATTGGAAAAGAAACTTAAGGCAAATGACCAGACAATGGAAAAAGTACTCAAGGAATGTGAACAGATGAAAATAGAAGTCTTGGTAAACTCAACAGAAACAACATAAGAATCATTGGAGCCCCAGAGGCCCAGGAAGGGATCAACAAAAGGGATCAACAAAAGGAATAAAAAATAGAAAGACAGAAGGAAATAACAAAGCTTAGAGAAGAAATCAATGAAGTGGAAACCCATAAAATAATCGAAATAACAAAGCTTAGAGCAGAAATCAATGAAGTGGAAACCCATAAAATAATCCAAAAGATCAACAAATTCAGAAGTTGGTTCTTTGAAAAAAATAAATAAGATTAATAGACCATTGGCAAAACTCACAAAGAAAGAGAGAGAAATTTGATACTCCGTATTAGAAATGAAAAGGGGAGATCACTATAGATATTGCAGAGATTCAAAGGGTAATCAGAGACTACTTTGAGAAAGTCTATGCTACTAAACATGAGAACCTGGAAGAAATGGATAAATTCTTGGACTCTTATAACCTTCCACTGTTGAGTAAGCAGGATATAGAATATCTAAACACCCCCATCACTATTGAGGAACTTACAAAGGTAAACAAATGTCTGCCCCCAGAACAAAAGTCCAGGCTCAGATGGATTCACTAATGAATTCTTTCAAACATTTCAAGAGGAAATACTACAAATCCTCGCCAGGCTCTTTCATGAAATTAAAAAATGGGACCACGTCCAAATAGCTTTTATGAAGCCAACATCACATTGATACCTAAACCAGACAGAGATGCTACCCAAAAAAGAAAATTATAGAGCAATATCCCTGATGAACACAGATTCAAAGATCCTCAACAAAATCCTGGCAAATATGATTCACTGCCTCATCAAGATCACTCACTATGATCAAGTAGGTTTCATCCTAGGAATGCAATGATGGTTTAACATACATAAATCTATCAATATAATACACAACATCAACAACAAGAAAAGTAAAAATCACTTAATCATATCAATAGACACAGAGAAAGCATTTGATAAGGTCCAATTATCACCAAGATGGGAGTGAAAGGAACTTTTCTCAATATAGTTAAGGCCAGTGGTAAATATTATCCTCAATGGAGAAAAACTAAAAGCCTTTTCTCTAAATTCTGGTACAAGACAAGGCTGTCCTCTCTCACCACTTCTATTCAACATATTACTGGAAGTCCTTGGTATAATGATTAGGAAAGAAAAAGATATCAAGGAAATCCAGTTAGGATAGGAAGAAGTCAAGCTCTCACTGTTTGCAGATGACATGATACTCTACTTAGAAAACCCTAAAGACTCCACCAAAAAGCTTCTAGACACAACATAATCATATAGCAATATGGCAGGCTACAAAATTAACACAGAGAAATCAATGGCCTTTTTATATACCAGTAATGATGGGGAAGAAATGGACATTAAGAAAACAACCCCATTCACATTAGTGTTACACAAACTCAAATATCTTGGAGTCAACTTGACTAAACACCTGAAAGACTTATACCAAGAAAACAATAAAATCCTGTTCCAAGAAATAAGAGAGGACACATGGAAATGGAAATGTATACCCTGCTCATGGATTGGCAGTATTAATATCATTAAAATGGCAATACTTCCCAAAGCATTACAGATTTAATGCCTTCTCTCTAAAGATACTCATGACATTCTTCAAAAAAAGTGGATCAAACACTTCTGAAATTCATTTGGAATAATAAACACTTTCAAATAGCTAAAGCAATTTTTAATAGTAATTTTGTCATGAAAAGACAAACACAGGGACTTTTCAATCACACAAATTTTTGTCAGGATACAATATCGATTTGCAAATAGCAGGGCTGTACTGACTCTGCCAATTTTTTATGGTGGCTTTCTATCACTTCAACTAAGGTATAATAGCACTTGACTTAGCATGTCTCCATTGTAGCCAATAATTGGTACAGTTGCTACCTTGCCTGGGTTGAAGTTAAATTTCCCTCCTGATTTCTTTTGCAATGGCATCATGGGATCCATTTTTTAACACCAGTGAGTTTTCACTGATTGTTTCTTCTCAAAGATGGCAGATTTTAAATAGACTCTAACAGCTCCATGATCTTTAGTAACATGCTTCAGTTTTCAAAAAGTGTAAATATTTTCATCTATTACCCTATGGATTTCTAAAAGTCTTTCAATCGAACAACAAAAAGTACAAAATTAGCTACATGTACCACCAGCTCCCATGGAAAACTGGACACTAGGACCAGATTACCTATCTTCAAACAATACAGCAATTTTGCAGTAAAGCAGCTCCAGAAAAGACCCAACGTACAGGGGGATGTAATGCTATTCCCCTTCAATGCACAAGGCCACCTGGCGGTTGTAGCTATAGCTAGAATATCATTAGGCAACACATAAAGGTCAGGAAGCACGAGTTCTGACTAAAACTCAAATGCATGAATGGGGAGCCATAGTAGAATTTCCTGCACAGAAGAAATTCCTATGAATAGAAGAAAAATACCATTAAGTAAGCCACAAAAATTCCTTTACTTAGAAATAAAGGATGATACTTAATCTGATAAGGGAGATACCTTGATCATAATGGTGCTGTCCTCAGGGCAAGACTTATCCATTGCACTATGGATGTGTTGCCCTTGATATTTCCCCAAATGTGCAAACTCAACTGCACAATCACTGGTAGTGGGCGATTGTGTTCATGATTTTCACTTAAAAAAAATAGTTGAGTGACAGAGAAATAAAACAGCAGGTAAGGTGCTTGCCTTGTATATGGCCCACCAGGGTTTGATCCCTGGTACTATCTGTCTCTTGTTAAATCTTCTAGGTTTATTTGTCTTGTGATTACCATGAAAATATATCTAATGTTCTTAGAAAATATATCATTTTAACTTTAAAACAAGTACTGGGGACAGAGACATAGTACAACAAATAAATTTCTTTCCATATACACAGCTGACTCAAACCAAGAACATGTGGTCTCCCCAAGCACTGATAGAAATGATTTCTGAACATACAACTGAAAGTGAGCTCTGGACATCACTTAATGTTACCCTCCCACTAAAAAAAAAATTCTTTTTTGTGATGAAAATATTTGTTTTAATTTTTTCTTTAACCTTATATATGCATTTATTGAACTTAAAATTCTAGAAAAATAAATGGCATATTTTTAAACTCTAATGTATATAATGTTTAAACATTAAGGAGATATTATCTAACTTCTTAAATATTTTGTGAGAAACATAGTTTCATACATCAGCAAAAAGAATTTAAAAAAATCAAAGAACAATATTTGTGATATATAGCTCAGTCTTCAAAATGACTTTTGTATCACACAGTTAGATTGACTGTCTAATGTATAACTTAGTATCTTAGTGTCCTAGAAAGTATGAAAGCTTTCAAGCTTGGACTATTTTCTTTCTGCATGTCTGGCAATGATTATGATGAATGGTGAACTAAAGTAAAAGTTCAAAAATAGAACTTAAATTTAATTAGCCTATGAAAAGTCTAAGTGCTGCTATCATATTTCATTACTACAGCCCATTCCTAATTATAGTATAGTTATGGGAAGGCATACTTTATTCATGTATAAACTAATATTCAAGATTTTAAGAGCCAATCAACATGTCTTCAGACTAGTAATTTTTTATAAAATAAATATAACAACAGCAACAAAGAATTTGCTAGCATGCTTTTAGCACAAACCTTTTGGCAGTTCATATAGGACAAAGTAGGGCATTTTAAACATATAGGACATTTTCAAATGTCAATAATTTTTAAAATAGCAATATATTTATATATGTCCTGATTGTCATCATCTTTCCCCAATCTAAAATGTCCATGCAATATCAAAACTGTCCATAATTCCATGCAGTGGGACTTCTTATTTTAGTGCCTCATTTCCTGTAATTTTTCTACACCTTTAGCTTCTTGTTACCTTGATTCTTAGATATACAATATAAGTCAATTAAAATTAACTTTTAGACTAAGTTTAAGTAAGCCCCCTGATACTTCTAAAATGGATTATTTCTATTAAGCTTCTTGTCAGTCACAAAAATGAGGCATATTTCTAAAAATGGCATTATGGCTTTTTAGTTATAAAATATTTTATAATATTGTGTCAGCTATTAATTGAAATAGTAAATTTACTCTGAGAAGATAAATACATATGCATACACTTTCATACATATTAAACATGTGTTTATATATAAACATGAAAAAATAAATACAAATATATTTATTAGAAATATGTGGGATAAGAAGATAAACTTGATAACTTTTACCCCAAAATTTACAGATGTGAACAGATGTTCATAAAAATGGATGAAGGAAGGACCATAGTAGAGTATGAGAGTAGAGAAGGTTATATACAACATTTTGTAATAAAATAGTTTTGTTAGGGGTTGGAAAGACAGTGTAGTGAGTAGGTTGCTTAATTTGCATGCCTTGTTTTGATTTTTCATATCCTATATCACTGTATCTATATATCCTATATGACTATATCTACAACACCAATAATAATCCCTGAGAGCAGAGCTAGGAGTTGTCCCTGTAAACTGCAATGTCAGTCTAAAATTAACAAAAAAGCAACAACAAACAGGAATTTTAGTCTTCAGTGCAGTCACAGCTACCTTAGAACAGAGGAGACCTTTCAAAAAATTCCTTCAAATTATTGAACTATTCTAAATTGATGCTTCTGACAGTACTTATAATAGCTGAAATAAAGTAAAAAAAAAAAAACCTTTGCTTTTACAAAAATATCTAATTAGTAACTGGCAAGATTTAACAGAAGTCAAAAATCATTTGCAATCCTTTATTTCTTTTTATGTGACACATTCAGCTATGATCAAGACTCCTGGTTCTATGCTCAGAAATCATTCCCAGAACCATATGCTTATAGAAATCAAGCCCAGATTGGCTGTGTATAAGGTAAAAACATCATCAATGTACTGTCTTCACACACACACACACAACACACACACACACACACACACAACACACACACACACCTTCAAAATTTATCTCTTTTATTTATTTATTTATTTATTTATTTATTTATTTATTTATTTATTTATTTATTTTTGGTCTTTGGATCAAACCCTGTGATGCTCAGGTATTCTCCTGAATGTCCACTAGAAATTACCTCTGGCATTGCTTATAAAACCTCATATGAGATTCCAGAATCAAACTCAGTTGGTTGTGCAAGATAAGCCCCTATCCACTGTATATATCTCCGGTTACTTAGTCTTTCATTTCTTACATGATAATGTTACTGAATTGCCAAGCAACAATCAGTCAACGATATTCTTGGCCCTATGTATTTCTACAGCCCTTTCAATGCACATTGTTTCCCAGATAATATTATATTGCAAAACTAACAGTTACAATGCTTACAATTTTTTTACTATTATTATTTAAACATCCTTAAAGATATCTCTAAATAGACATACTGACCCTCAAAAGCTTCCATATAAATGCACTAACCGATGGCTCTACAGCAATTGAAGTACTATACTTAAATCTGAAAGAGCAAAAACTGTGGAGTGAATATAAAACTCCAAAGTATTGTATGGTTGCTTTGTTTAAAGAAACAATGGATTTCAGTACAGAGGAATTGTTAATATGAGAAAAACTTAAGGAAGAGTTCTAAAAAAGCAACATCCTGACTTTATTTCACTTTTCTACAGACTTCTTTTCCAGAAATTTTATAATGGTTAAAAAATCACTGAAAAATCAAATAGTATTGTTGATTTAGTTTATACCATTCAGCATCATAGAACAGAGGGAATAAAATAATGAAGGGTAAAACTTGAGATAACTAAAACTATTTACTCTTTTCAATATAGAAATACTTATCTTCATTATATATCTCCATTATTTCAGTGCCATATAGAATCAAGAGGCAAGATCCAAGATATATTACCAGGATTAAGGTGGTTGCTTTGCATTACATGCAACCAACACCAGTTCAATACCCAGCATTGCATATGGCCTTGAGAGCACAAGCAGGAGTCACTCTTGAGCATAAAACTAATATTAGCCCATGAGCATTACTATGTGTGGGTCAACACACCCCATCAAAGAGTATCAAAATTCAGTCACATAATTATAAAAATAATATCTTGATTTTATCCTTTGAAAACCCGTACTTTATAATCAACATTAGTGGGGATAGAGATATAATACAACGAGTAGGACACTAGCTTTTTATGAGACCGATGCAGTGGTCTGGGCACCCTGAGCATCCCCATGTAGTCTTCCCTGAGACAGAGTGTGGCCACAAGCAAACAACAACAACAACAACAAATTTAAATACTACTTATTCCTATGAAAATGATATGTAAAATTGAAGGTTTATAGAATTAATAGGGTTTACTCTTTGTTCCTGAACTGATGCTTTTCACTTATAGAGAACGAATACCACTTTTGATTGATGGTTTAAAACATAAATTTTATTCTGTAGAAACCCTTTGCTCTTAGTATGCAACTTAACAAAGCCCTCTGTAGGTTAATCTACCATTTCATAAAATCAGAAATTCCCTCTTATATGGTATATAGTGGTTAAATATAGTACCTTGAGAATGAACCAATTGCTTCATTAATTTCTTCTATAATTATATTCCTGGTTGTGAATAACATTGTTTAAAAATATAATTAACTTTTTCCTATATTTAAGTCTTAGTTTTGAAAGAAAAAATGAATGAAATTCTTAAAATATGTATAAACCCATAGGGGATTTATTGGGCCCCAGGCTCTCTTTAAAGGGAATATAGTTTTGGTGAAATGTCTAGTTTATATTACAGGTCAGTGAATTATCTGACAGTGTATGTGTGTTCTGCTAAGATAAAAATTCAATGATTTTAGTCTTCAGATACCTCATAGATTCTTGCCATGAGGGCAATTGGTCTCATGATTGAGCTTATCAATTTTCAGGTCAACATTTATAGTACCCTGGCTTCTGTACAGAAAGTGAGAGAATATCTCAGTGAGAGTAAACTTGTCACTACACAGTGGTTTATAGGTGACTAGACAAGGGCTGATCAGTTATCAGAGCTTTCTGAGATGGAAAAGTTCCTTTCAGTCATAAATATGCCTGAATATAAGCATATTTTTTTTTCACAAAGCTAATTAAGAGGATAGACTTTAAGTACACACATGTGACACCCTAGTGTAATCCATTAAAGGTAGGAAATAGATTAAATAAAGTATCTTAATTTTTACAAAAGCAAAACCTCAAGATGTACATAAGTCCTCAGTGTTACCAATTCTGTAAACATTGGTAGCCATAATAACTTAAATAACTACATTTAATTAAAAAAATAAAATTTTGAAAGAAAACAACTTCAGTTACTCTTTTGTATTATTTGAGAATAAGATGTTTGCAAGTATATAATACAATGCAAAGACATTTTTAAAATTAAATAACTCATTGATATTGAAGAATTAATAAATCATTAATAATAGTTCTTACTGTTAAAACTTAGAGTATATCCTGATGATATTGAAGGTAATTAATATCAAATATTTTTTTAAAAATTAAGTAAACTATTTAGTCATGTAATCTATATAAAATAATTAAGTAAATTGAAACATTTCACTTACTTTTATCAAATTGTTAGAATATCTACATGTGCTTTTGCAAGCAGTGTAGCCATAATAATATATCTTTGACTAAAGAAGATATCCACATGACCTCAATCTCTAGATATGGCTTTTACCTTTTTTCTGATTTTAAAAGAAGATTAAGATAAACTTCTGAATAAAAGAAAATACCAACTCATAAACATTTGAAAACAAATGCCTGGAGAATATCATGATTGATATTTAAAAATATTTAAATATTTGATTTTGATATTTAAAAATAATCTAATTCCTCCCTATGCATCCACAAACTACAGAATCGTGTGGGGGCTCGCACCCCCAAGCGCACTTTAAGCATTGAGTATTCCTTATCCTTATGTTATGTTTTGCGTATCCAGAATGTTCATTTTTTATTCTGCCCTATACCACAACCCTACAAAGCTCTTTTTTACTCCTTAACTATCTAACCCCCTCCCAAACGTCACTAACCTACATTACTCTTTTTAACTTCAGTACTGTACAATCCTAATCACAGACCAAAGAAGTGTATTATGTGCAACAACCCCAAACTGTTTCAAGATACATAAAATGGACATGTATTTCTTTAGAATATTTTGTGTTTTTTCTCTGACACCTATAATTCTTACTAAATGTTGTCTTATACAGTGATGATTCTAACCACTTTTTATCTTCTCTTTATGAGCTGTTTAACAAGGAATTTTGGTGAAAGAGTCCCCCAGTTTAATGCTTATGATTGAACCATATCATGGGAATCAGTTGGACTTGTTCTTATGGCCACCATATGCGCCAATAACACCATGTGGCATTGCTCCTTTTTTGCATAGGCACATTAAAATGGGAAAATACTATACATACAAATAAGATCTTATCTAATAGAGATTGGAACACACAAATCTTGTAGTGCAAAGGGACCTTACACCCTGAACATTGACATAACGACCTGGCACAGACCTCAGAAGAAAGGGCATTTTCCATTCACCCCTGAACCAGGGAAGCCATCCACAGAACATCCAGGCTTATCTACAACATCACCTGGAAGTAATCCTCTACCACGGAAGACCCTACACTGCTAAGACATCAACCTGCTCAAAAGAGACTTCCCTTAACACTGAGAAGACTTAACAACAACAACGACCTGCTTACAGGACAGGGCTCCCTGCATTGCCCTTTGATTGTGAGGTGAAAGGAGAGGATGCTCCACATCCTGACTTCAATGTAGGATATGCATATTCCAGGATCTTTAATACAGAAATATGATACCAACAACAGAGACTGTGTGAAAAATAAAAGTGTGTTGGGACTACAGACAATGTCTTGGATTGGACGATCTAGCTTGCCTGGATCCTAGAGTTGGTCTTGTGCCAGGAACTTCAGGGGTCGGGTCTCTTTGTATTTAGGCCAAGGTTATTTCTTTCCATGTCCCTCATATTTTGGTGGGCCTATGCAAACAACAATTGCCACTCTAACACCATTTTTACTGTGCTCCTTTGACTCAAATCCTTAAAAAGAACCCACTTAAAATTTGAGGTTAACTTAAGCTAATATGCATGTACATGGAAATGTAGAAAAATACTATGCCTGCAATGTTTATGGAGTTATGTAAGTTTTATGGCTTTAGATTGCCTTGTGTGCTGTTAAGAAATATTATAATATGTTACAATCTGGGGACTTGAGGGACAAAGTAATTGTACATGGATTCTGTCTTATTTATCTTAATGTTCTTTGGCTGAAATTTCAAAGTTAAGATATCAGCAAGGGGACTTCTGAGAATTATGTTATGGGTGATTGTCCTTCCACTGTAACTTTACCTTGTTCTCTTTCTTTGCATCTTTGTTCTCATAATGAAAAATAAAAAATTTAAAAAAAGAAAAAAAAATCTAATTTTTAAAATACTCAATATAATAACTTTTCACAATATATGGTTATAACTAGTTAAAATAACAAGTTTCCAAAAATTTAAGGAAATTAACCAGTGGAAACTTGAGACCCAAAAGAAGGTTAACTTCTAAAAGAAGACAGCAGCTTACATATGCATTTACCTCTGCTTCTACCTGAAACTCTATAAAATAAAGTTCAAGTTTAAAGAGCAGACTCAAAAGGGTAAAGAGATAAAAATAATCAATAAAAGTTGTCCACTTTCATCCTTTTGCAAAGACGAGAATCAAGCATGTGAAAAATCACTGCCTTTTTGAAACAAAAACTCAGAGCTTTGAACATTACTTAAATTCCCAAATGTGCATAAATCGTTAAGAAGTTAAAAAAAAAGTTTTTTGCAGAATCTCAGAATTAACCACAAAGTATAGGAACTAGAAGCCACCCAAACTAATTATTAGTCATTAGGTAAAAATTCAGATTTTAAGCAGCATCTAAGCAAATTTTTCCATCTAAAATTCCACATTCTTCCCACCAAACACAAAATATGCCTTTTGAACCACAGATCAGAAATTTATCAGCCAATTAATAGAATCCAAGCTCATCAGTGATTTTGAAATTTGCTAATTAAATACATTCTATCTATCCCTTTGCAGATAGACTTGAGTAGCTAGCTGTATGAGACTGTTCATGAGTTCATAAGTATCATCTGAATCTTTGTAAGAAAAAATTTACAAGTCACTGCTTTAATTAATGGACTAGACAGAACATAACTGAAATTCACCTGGAAGAGGAACAAAGGCAACAAAGCTGAAGTTGAAAATAGAATGATAAAGGAAAATTCTACTAAAGAGAATTCTAAATTTTTTCCTTATCCTTTGCCGAAAACAACAATACTGCCTAATATGTGTTGGTAGAGATAGATGACAGGTAATATTTACAAAAGGACATATTATAGTTTTATTGTTTCATTTTTTAATAATAAGAGGAAAGTAGTTCAACAATTTTAAAAGTAAAGTATTAACCTGTTTTGAACTGAGAATTGTTAGATACATCAAACTTAAGGAAATGCTCTATTCTGTTCTATTTATTTTGGACACAATGGGGTAATAAATAGTTCTCTCATGCTTACTTGCCTGTCAATGACAAAAACTGGTCTCTCAGCCGACAGGGGCTCCACAAAGATAAGATTTACTTCAAGCCAAGCTTGTTTAGTGGGAGCTGAATCCACCATTCTATCTTAACCTGCTCCCACCCCATACCAGTTTCAAAGTAAACACTCTACCTGCTTATCAGCAGTGGTCAACTCTCCCATTTTCCCCTAGCCTTCTAAGTATGGAGTTTCAAATTTCACCAAGGGATAAAACCTAAAGATGCAACTAGTAGGCCTCATAGCTGAACACTGGATAAATCTTCTTCAAATAGGTAGTTATTTATGTAAATCACTGTGTGGGAAAACTGTTGACTTATCTATTAATTTGTAACATTTGTGGGCAGTCTCAGACATGAAATGAAAACTATCTCAGATTAATGCAATTTTACATCAACAGCATTAATTAAAAAAAGATATTCAAATTCTTGATTCAAAGATGACTCTTATGTGATTCTTAAGGTTGTGATCTGGACTGGTCCTCAAACATGTAACTAGAATCTTTAGGAGGCCATGAAGGTTTTTGCTTTATTTCTCAAAGCTTACTTCTGAATCTGTATTCATACAAACTCAGAGTACCATTTTCAGTGCTGGGGGTCAAACTTGGGAAGGTCATGTAAAAAGCAAAGTCTTCTTGCCTACTGTGCTTATCTCTCTAGGCCCTAGAAGAACATAGGGGATTTTAAAAGATTTCCTTGTGATTTAAATAAAGCATAAATGTCTGCTCTAGAGAATAGTCTCAAACAATAGATCTAGCATGGGAGAGGCATAAGAAGGTTGTCTTGCAAGTGACAGATCCCTATCACATCCTGAGCACCATTTCGGAACATTAGAATCACAATTGCAGCCCTGGACGCTCCTGAGCATCCTAGGGCCACCTTGCATTGCTCATTCCTGACACTGCAAGGCCAGAGCAAAAACAAACAAAAAAAGTTCTAGGCTCTAGAATTTAACTTCCTGTTTAATTGACTGTAGAGAGGGGCCCTCGGCAATCTGAACACTTGAGAGGTCAATCCCTTCAGACCTCTCCCAAAATAAATGAAAAGAATTTTTAAAAGTTCCATTGCAGGGGCCGGGAAGGTGGCGCTAGAGGTAAGGTGTCTGCCTTACAAGTGCTAGCCAAGGAACGGACCGCGGTTCAATCCCCCGGCGTCCCATATGGTCCCCCCAAGCCAGGGGCGATTTCTGAGCAGCTAGCCAGGAGTAACCCCTGAGCGTCAAACGGGTGTGGCCCAAAAACAAACAAATAATGCAAATAAAAACAATAATGCAAAGTTCCATTGCATTATTTCTCCAATGCAAATGCCTGTGCACCAAGATTTTGAAGTTACCCAACCATGTGTGAGTATTCGAATTAACAGGTAATATTTTGGTTGCAATTTTATTTAAGAAATTCCTCTGTGCTAAATAAGTTAATTCCCGAAAAATTGAAGTTTGAGCTGTTTATATTGAGAGAAGAGATCTACCATTATTGACTGCTCTTTACTGCAGGACTCCTATTTTAACATGTTGCCTTTCCAACCAGGTACTCAGGTGAGTTTTTGATAGTATGTAAAGGTTTGTGAGCAATTTACTCAGGACAGCTAGAAATTAAATGCAACAACCAGATGGTTCTTCCATTGAGGTTAATTAGTTCTCAGAAAATGCCTTCACTTGGCCTCCAAGTTCTATGGGAGGTGTTCCATGTTTCAGGTTTTTGGTTGAGAGCAAAGCACACAGTCTAAGCAGATGGTCTCATGGTTTGTGCTGCTAAGCAGCCTTTGGCTGAGATGTATTTTTTTACTTCCATATTTCAACCATTTTGTCTGTTTCTTTTTCTTCAATAAACTGTAGACTCCTAAATATATTTTTAGCAATTAAACTTTTTGACAACCATCGTTAATGAACTCTCGAACAAGAAAATCAAATAATTGAATGATATTGTTTTAATTAGAAGGAAACTGAAGGATTGTAGAAAAGAAACAAAAGCAAAATACGATGAAAAAGTGAAACATTTGTAAGAAGAAAAAAGATGTCATTTACTACATCCTAAATAACAGACTTGCAGATAATTTGAAGAAAAATGTAGATAGTGACATAGAAGAAATTCATAAAGAACTGGAAAAGAGACAGAGATGGAAAGAGTGAAGAAAAACATCCACTTTAAGGAATAGTACACTTAGATGTATTCAGGGCTTATACTTGGCTTTGCACTCTGGGATCTCTCCTGGTAGGGTTTAAGGGGCAGCACAGTTGTGGTATTTGGATCAAATGCAAGGCAAGAGTCCTACTTTCTGCTCTGTAGCGCTGTCCAAAAAGATGCACTTTTTAAGTCTCACATATGAGAAACCATTATTAACAGTACTGTAAACTACCAAATCGCAACGACTTTTTTTTTAAAGAAGATTCCTTCCAAAATTAAAAATAAACACATTTTGAAAACATTTCCTAATGTAAGATGTAGGCCAGCAGAGAAAACAGAGTGGAGTAAATTAACCTAGAAGAATGATTTATGAGAATCCCTTGAAAAAAAGGAACTCATTCACCAAGTATCAACCCAAGGAATTAAAACTAGCATTGTTGACAGGAAATTTCCATAGTTAGTGAGTTGATGCTCTTTGGTGTGCAAATGTAATAGAGCTGGAGCTCTTGAAAAGCAGGTTTATCTCAACAAAGTCAACTGAAACAAACATTTGAGAGGGAAAGTACCAGACCATTCTGAGGCACCAAGATCAGCTTGTCAAATGGTGCTTCTGAGATGGATTCATCTAACCCTGTCTTATGGAGGGGATTTCTAGGTAGTGACATAGGTCCTGATTTGTCTTGTAAGGTAAATTGGGAGTAATAAGAACCCTTTAAACCTGAATAACCCCTGTTTGGTTTCTCTGTCCTTGTGAAGGATTATTTGAGAAATGGCCAGAGTTGAAAAGTCTGTTGCCAGTCTTCTAACAGGATTCCATTGCCTGGCTAATACAATCCCAGGGACTGAAGAGCCATTTCCCATGTTGGGAAATTGCTCCTAGTACTTATTTTTGAAAAGTGAAATTATTGAAATGATTGAAATATTAATATTTATGACACAATGAGAATAGTAATAATATCTGTCAACACATTATTATATACTTTTGTAGCAATAGATATGGAAAAGAAGTCAATAGAAAAATATAGGAAGATTAAAAATTCCAGCATCATTGAAAAAATATTTCTGCAAGATGATTTAAAAAAAAAGAAAAAGCCGGTCCACTTAAGTGGTGCCTAGGCTATAACTGATCATTCCTGACTCCAAATTCAGGACTTCACAAATGCTAGGACAGTTCTGCTAATTGAAATATCTCCCTGCAATGAATGTTTGTTTCTGTTTTATTTTCTTTTTCTTCTCTCTTCTCTTTCTTCTTTCTTCCTTTTCTTCCTTCCTTTCTCTTCTTTTTCTTTCTTTTCTTTCTTTCTTTCTTTCTTTCTTTCTTTCTTTCTTTCTTTCTTCCTTCCTTCCTTCCTCCCCTCCTTTCTTCTTTTTCTTTCTTTCTTTCTTTCTTTCTTTCTTTCTTTCTTTCTTTCTTTCTTTCTTTCTTTCTTTCTTTCTTTCTTTCTTTCTTTCTTTCTTTCTTTCTTTCTTTCTTTCTTTCTTTCTTTCTTTCTTTCTTTCTTCCTTCCTTCCTTCCTTCCTCCCCTCCTTTCTTTCTTCTTTCTTTCTTCTTTCTTTCTTTCTTTCTTTCTTTCTTTCTTTCTTTCATTCTGTCTTTCTTTCTTTCTTTCTATCTTTCTTTCTGTCTTTCTATCTTTCTTTCTATCTTTCTTTCTTTCTTTCTTTCTTTCTTTCTTTCTTTCTTTCTTTCTTTCTTTCTTTCTTTCTTTCTTTTTCTCTCTCTCTCTCCTTCCTTCCTTCCATGAAGCAAAATATGTGTCAAGAGGATGTTTAGAAAAAGATACACATTCAAGAGAGAGCAGACTTGCCAGAGGGAATATGCAACTAAGTGAAATAGAAGTAAACATACAAGAAACAAGAAAGAAGAAAAAAACCACATGTCCCAAAAAGGAATATGGGTAATTCCACAATGAATTATACCAAGGAAAATTTCTTTATTGGTTTCTTTTTTGTATTGTTTTGTTTGTTTTTTTTTTGGGGGGGAGGCATTCGATGATGCTCAGGGGTTACTCCTGGCTATGCGCCAGAAATTGCTTCTGGCCTGGGGGACCATATGGGACTCCAGGGGATAGAGCCACAGTCAGTCCTAGGATAACCATATGCAAAGCAAACACCCTACCAATTGTACCACCACCCCTGGCCCCCAAGAATAATTTTATTAATAATATATACAGCATGATTTAAAATTTTAAAAATTATCTATATTTATACTTATGTTTATAATTACTTACTGGCCATACTGTATCAGGATACTTTCTTTATTTGGAACATGAAGTTAAATAAGATTTTTGTGTGTTGTGTATGGTTTATGAATTTACATATTATTCTTCTACACATATTAGTCCTTGTTTTCCCATAGCAAGTTCTATAATACAATTTTGATTTATTTGAAAAAGAATAACTAAAAGCATCATAAAATTCAATGTTATTATAAGTGTCACAGCAAATATTGCTGGGAGACCCAGCCTACTCTCAAGAGAATATGTCTCATCACAAGTCAGCAGTATTTGCATCCTGGTGCTTAGGATGCTACCTGGCACTCCACCTGTTATCATTACTGGTAGTGCTGAAACATAATTTTTTTTAAATTTGCCAATAATGATCACTTGTTACTTTAACAGAAGAAGCAATAAATCTTTTAAGTTATTAACTTGTGCTAAACCTATAGACCCCCAGAGAATGAAATTTTAATATTTAATAATTTGTGTATTTATTTTAGAGTTAAATATTTTATTTATAGGGGCCAAAAAGATAGAATGGAAGCAAGGCATTTGCCTTTCATGCAGAAGGTTGGTGGTTCGAATCCTGGCACCCCATATGGTCCCCCGAGCCTGTCAGGAGCGATTTCTGAGCATAGAGCCAGGAGTAACCCCTGAGCACTGCCGGGTCTAACCCAAATACAAAAAAAAAAAATTATTTCTAGCAAGGTAAATTGTTGAAATTTACCATTCAAACCATTGAAAAGCTTTGTTGTGACTGGACCAAAGAACATTCATCATAGAAAGCAGAACTTCTAAAAAATGTATTTATAAATGCAGTGATCAGTTCATTTCTGTATTTTGCAGTCCAAATACCCATGTTTGAGTAAATTTAAGCTTTTATTTCCAAAATAATATTTTCTTTTTGAGGGGCACACCCGTTTGATGCTCAGGGGTTACTCCTGGCTATGTGCAAAGAAATTGCCCCAGGCTTGGGGCCACCATATGGGACACTGAGGGAACGAATCGCTGTCTGTCCTAGGCTAGCACTTGCAAGGCAGATACCTTACCTCTAGCGCCACCATGCTGGCCCCCAAAATAATATTTTCTAAGGGCACTACCAATACCATATTTTAAAATTCCTTCTCAAAAAATATTATTTTCCTTTTTCTTCTTTTATTTTTTGTGATATCACTTTAAAGGAGAGAATAGAGAAGAGAAATAAGTTTTCTTATCATTAGAATAAAAATACATTGACAAGCTATATGTAATATAGATACTTAGTGCTGTCATTATTTTTATATCATAAAAGTTATTTTTGAGGGAGAAAATAATATGTCTGTGGTATTTGCAGCATCCATGGCAGCTTTGTAAATAAATTGTACATGGATATAACTTACTGTATAAAGGGGAAGATCTATATAGAGCAAGAATGACTGCACTTGTATGCTCAGCACTAATCTCTCATGCATTTTGAATTTGTGCCAAAGTACTTTTGGTAATATTAATTGAGAGGATTCACATGGTATTTAAAATAGAGTCTTGGGAATTTATTCCATTACACATTCAAGTAACTATACAAAATATCCATTGGTACTGACCACACCATCGAATATTGTATTGTGGCATCAATCCAAGACATTACATTTATCTAATCATTGACTTTACATTTACCTCAATCTATTTCAAGACAAGAAATGAAATGCCTACTGCAAAATTACATTTCCAGCAATTTCTGCTAAAGGAAGGAAATGAACTTTGAATGGAGCAATTGTTTTCTAAATGGATTTTTAAGACATGGTATATTGGGTCTTGAGTTCATTGATTTCTACTGGACCAAGAGGCAGGTTGAAAGGGGACATCTCGATAGAAGAGAGTGAGAGGGAGATTGCTTATTCCCTGAACCAGAGGCCTCAAGCCAAAATTTAAAAACCTGCTTACAGAGCAAATTTCTTTTGATTTCTTAAAATAAAATTTCAAAATCCTATAAGCACAGGGATATCTTATATCTTTTCAGTCATTTCAAAGAGAAAAATACATTAGTTCAGTGGATGGTTCAAGGGATTGGAAATGGGATATAGGACCTTTCACCTTGGGGTTACATTTGATGAATGCAGCCCAGGATTAAAGTGATCATAATTCTTTTCATTGTGTTACATTTTAGTAGTTTAAGGAACAGTTCTCAAATTTTTATCAGAAGAGGAACTCTTGGATTCCCAGATAGGATATTCATAGATCATTTAATTTGATTTATGAACCTGGGAAATAGCTGTAACTGTTGTTTGTAAGATTATTTTTACCTTAAATAAAGAATTAGAAAAAAAAAGAACAAGTGTTTCTCAGCTTAACATTTCTCAGCTAAGAAACATTATTAAAATATGCAAACATAAGACTTTGTTTTATCCCCAGCTAAATTAACAAATATGTTACAGATATATATCCACCTATTTTATTAAATAAATGATTAAATTAATTCCTCTAAACTATATGTCTTATTTATGATAAAATTTAGTTGCATTCAAAGTTGAATTATTTTGTTTTAGTATTATTAACTGTTGCTTCCTTGTCTATTTATAATATAAGATTATAGAAAGATAATTTTTTCATCCTTTTAATAATTTATTAATTACTTTTCTCCTTTATTAAAGTCAATGAGTTTTTATTTTGTGGTAAAAACATGTTAGCTAGTCATAATTGGGTGACATGAAAATTCCAAACTATTTTAAAGAACCCAAGGGACCCGAGAGATAGCACAGCTGGTAGGATGTTTGCCTTGTACCCAGCCAAACCAGGTTCCCTGAGCCTTCCAGGAGTAATTTCTCAGCTCACAACCAGGAAGTTAAGAAAAATTCAGTTAGGTAATTACAAGTTGAGTAACGTATTAAGCAAAGAAGTGGAAACTCCGAAGAAAAAATAAAAAAAATATGAATACAAGAAAAAAGAAATGACAGAGGTGATATTAAAGGAGCTAAGAATAAACCTTGGGAGATAAAACATTGTTAAATGGAGAGAAAATAAGTATATTTAGGCTCATAATAAAGATGGGTTAAATATTGATCTATTTTTCATTTACTCATCGGTCAGCTTAGTCAAGTGAACATGCTATAAGGAAATAGTTATAAAAGTAGTTTGAGAAAGGAAATATGGTATTTCAATAGATTCATATTGTAATAGCATAAGGATATTTAATTCAAAAGACTGTTTTAGAGGAAATCCAAGTCAATCTGTCTACTAAAAAAATTTGCTTCAAAAATATTGTTTGCATTTATCTATAGTAGTATTTAAGGCATTTAGAAAAATAAAATAAAATGCCTCAATATTTATAGATTTATAATATTTTTATATTAATAATTTTTATTTTGACCAAAGTGGATTACAAATCATTCACAGTAGTATTTCAGGTACATAGTGACATTGAATCAGGGCCATTTCCATAAGCAGTCTTTTTTCACACTGTGCAGTCAATCATTTTAGAGGCCTTTTGCTTCTCGCTGAGGCTATAATACTAATATTCAACTGTAAAATCATATGCAGCACCCTGGTCTCTCATCACAGCTTTCTCTCATTTCTTCCAAAGAACATTAAGATTGTAACACACTATAATATTTCTTAACAGCACACAAGGCAATCTAAAGCCATAAAACTTACATAACTCCTTAAAGATTACAGGCATAGCATTTTTTTTACATTTCCATATTCATGCATATTAGCTTAAGTTAACCTCAAATCTTAAGTGGGTTCTTTTTAAGGATTAGAGTCAAAGGAGCACAGTAAAAATGGTGTTAGAGTGGCAATTGTTGTTTGCATAGGCCCACCAAAATATGAGGGACATGGAAAGAAATAACCTTGGCCTAAATACAAAAATATTTAATATTTAATATTTTTAAGAAAAATATTTAATATTTTTAAGAAAAAATCAGTTCTCACAGTCCTTTGCACAAATTCAAATATCTTTTTCACTTTTATGTGTGTCCTAAAATTTTGAAAGTCCTTGACTAAGTCTACCATATCTAGGCAGGTTTTAAGTTTTTAACATTTCAATTTGCATGATTTATCATTTTAGAAAAAAAAGTTTAATGATAATAGAGCTCATGGATACTAGGTTCCATTACATAATTATAGCGCTTTTTTACAATGCTTGTAACATGCAACAGAAAATAAATCAGTTTTAAATAAATATCCAATATCATACTCTAACCAAAACTAATACTCTAAAACAATTTATTTTCCATAATTGAGGCAACCTTGAATCCTTGTAATAATTCACCTGATATTTTTCAATGTATGTAATTCTTTCCATGCATATCAGTGATCTTTTCAGTAAGATTTTGGTTAGGGTCTATGCATCTATGTTTATCAGAAATATTGGCCAGCTCTCTACATTTGTTTTAGTAATTCTTTCATTTTTAATATCAGATTATTATTGACCTCATAAAAACTATTTAGAATAATTCTTCTTTCTGCTTTTTTGAATCACTTTAAAACTTTAGGTGCATATTCTCCTTGAAGATCTGATAATACTAACCAGTAAACTTGTCTGAACCTGAGTATTTTTTTGAGGATAGAATTTTCAGTACTGTTTTGAATTTTGCACTGTTAATGTTTCAGGTTTTCTGCTTTTATTGACTCAATAAAATTGTGAAAAATTCTAAAAATCCATCTTCATTTTTCAAATACTGATTCCTCCACTTTTTCATTGTATCATGTATAAGGTATAGTTTTATGCAGGTCTTGGTGGTCATCTGGTTTTCACACTCACAAAATCCATCTGGAATTTATAGCTCTGAGTTTATGTTGCTTTGGTCTGCTGCTGAAAATTTGTAGCTACAAATTTACTGAGTTAATAATAATAATAGTGTAATATTATAATAATGTAATATAGTAATAATGAATAATACTAAGTAATATTTTCCATCCTAGAGTTCATTGTTCCTGGTGCTTGGTGGTTTGATATCCATGTCATAGATATAAAGAGCTAATGGGGATCCTATGTCAGTAGCCCCTGGTTTGTGTTTTCTCATGGGAAAGTTTTATGCCTTAAGGTTCTCCTCTTTTTCTCTTCTCATTCCTATGGTTAATTTCCTTTGCTTTTAAAGTATCACAGTGGACAATCTCTGAAAAATGGTGATAAACTCTTCAGGGAACTATCTCAGATGGACACCTCTACAAAAATCAGCAATTTATTATGTTTTGGCAGAAGATTTTGATGTGGGGTTCCAGGACTGATCTAAAATTGTGCTTTTCATATGCTATCTTGATGCTGTTACATTTTTTCTCTACTCTGCTTTATTTCTTTTATTTCTTCTTCATCTGCATGTGGTTAATCAAATTCATTGTAATATTTGTTGAAGCCATCTCTTTCCCCATTATTTTTCCTTATCGCTCCCATTGTAGGTAAGTTAATTGGTTTTTATTAGATTCTAATTCTTCTTTGGATCTATATATTACTTATTAAATTATCTTTATTAATAACTTTGCCTGTTGTTCAACATATATATTTAAAATTAACTAATATCAGATCAACTTTATTCTAAATTGAGAAAAGCTCTTTCTTTTTTTAAAATTTTTTCTTTATTTAAACATCTTGATTACATATATGGTTGTCATTAGGTTTCAGTCATGTAAAGAACACCCCCTTCACCAGTGCAACATTCCCACTATCAATGTCCCAAATCTCCTTCCATCCCACCCCCACCTGTACTCCAGACAGGCTTTCCAGTTCCCTCATTCATTCACATGATTATGGTAGTTCTCTGTGTAGTTATTTCTATAACTGCACTCATCACTCTTTGTTGTGAGCTTCATGAAGTGAGCTTGAAGTTCCAGCCCTCCTCTCATGGTCTCTGAGGATTGTTGCAAAAATGACTTTTATTTTTCTTAAAACCCATAGATGAGTGAGACTATTCTGCGTCTCTCTCTCTCTCCCTCTGACTTATTTCACTCAGCATGATAGATTCCATGTATATTCATGTATAGGAAAATTTCATGACTTCATCTCTCCTGATGGCTGCATAATATTCCATTGTGTATATGTATCACAGTTTCTTTAGCCATTCGTCTGTTGAAGTTCTTTCTTTTGGTTATATAGCTTGTATTCCAAAGAAAAGAAGATTTTTCATTAATGACTGCAAAGCAGAAAGTTATTTTGTGAACAACTTAATATCAATCTGGTTATCATTGGTTGACTGTTTTTGAGAGTACAATTTTAGAATATGAATTGATTGGAATAAGAATTCACCCTAACATGAAAAGGCAAATAAGCAAGCACTCATTATCTAAGAGTATACATTTTATTCATTTACTATATTCCTGATTGTCTTTTAATGACAAAATCATTCCACTAGCTTTTCAGAGTTGTCTTCATTATTTTTCTAGAACTGATAGAATTTACAAAATAGTATACTATATCATTTTTTATTAAAATAATAAAGAAAGATAGGGGGTCAAAATGGTAGCACAGTGGTAGGGCATTTGCCTTGCATATGGCTGACCTAGGATGGACTTTGATTCTATCCCTGGCATCCCAAATTGTCCTCCAAAGCTACAGGCGATTTCTGAGTGCATAGCCAGGAGTAACCCCTGAGCATCACCTGGTGTGCCCCCAAAAGAATAATAAAAAACCTCAACAAATTTCAAGTAGTATTTTAAAAGTACCCTAGCACTTTAAATATACTACCCTACCTAATTAATTTCTTAATTATATTATTATACAACATAAATTATAAGAAAAAATGAATTAAAGAAAAGAGAACTAATACTCAGAATGGGAAAAAATGACCTTGGAAGAACTTTTGTTTACTAAAAGTTTGACTGTGAAATATTTTAGACATGGCATTAAAGGTAAATGCACAGAATAATTACAATAAAGTTTCTCTGAGAAGCAGCATTCATATGAATAGCTCAAAGCATTTTTTATTGTATTGCCTCATTAATCTTCATTGTATCCTACTGAGTAAGGGTAGCAGGAATTTTGAAAAGTGAAACAAGTCCTTTAACAATCAGGCACTTTATTCACAGCACATCAATGTTTCCTTGACTTGAAAGGAGATGGGCTTTACTGTCATATTCCTGAAAGCTTCATTAATATATTAAAATCACATTTTAGCTATTTATTAATGTGATTATATATTACCTAATTATTTAAATGAAAACTATAAAAAGCAAATAAATCTAAGCAATGTCTTAAATATTAAACTAAATGTTTTAATAGGGTAGTTAATAAAAGGTAATTGGATTCTTAAAAGGACTTGAATTTGGAGTAACAAAAGTAACTATTTTGGCATAAAATTTTTGTTTTTGCTTTATTTTCTTAAAAATAAAAAGTAAACTGGAACTCTTAATTTTTACCATGACTTGTCCAGCAACTTCCTTAACTCAAAACTGACATGTTTAAGGTACCTTAATATCTATCTTTAAAATTATTCTAGTCGGTTGACTAGACAGCAGAATGTAGGAATAAGTATTTATTTTTATAATGAAAGTTTAGGGAAAGAATCTCTGATGGGATTTGTATAAAATTATCTCTGGAATTTATGACTTAGGAGCCTTTACATAGGACTTGTATAGAGACAAGGCTTACAGAGATTTTGTCTAAATCATATCAATTTACAACATATTCAGTAAGGTCTTATTGTACCCCAGGTTAAATATATATGTAATAATTATGTGCTTTGTAAACACAAGCATTTTAAGGGGAAATTAAATTAATATCTAAATATCTATATATAGAAAATTATTAGATGAAACAATGTGCTCCTGAGGCATAAGAGAGAAAGAAAACTTAATAAATGAGCTGAAAATCAAGAATAATTCCAAAAAGTTTACAACTCTCACTACCACAGTATACCTGCAAATGAAGCCATTTGTCTTTTATTTTATTTACAGAAATTTGAATAAACGGAATTTCACCAGCTTTATAAAACATGGATGTTATAAGGTATTCCCCCAAAGAAAAACAATATAAGGATAAACATTTATTATGCAACAGTTATTAGTCATGTAATTTGCCTGAAGAGTAAATATATAAATCTGTCACCACCAGGAAAAGATGATGTTGGAATGCTTGAACTATATAAGTTTTATTTTTCTCATTTTAAGCTTATATATATATATACATATGTGATTTACAGTAAAATTAGATAGATAAGTAATATAAAGTTAAATATATTTAATTTTATAATTAATTCATTTTGTGAGCACTTTGTTTTATATTTAATTCTCAAACTTTAGTTTATCCTAATGATCTAAAACCTTCATTTACTTTCAAGAACTATTTTTTTTTTGTTTTTAATTAGTAACTGTAGATCAGTAAATATTTAACAATCTTCATATTTTCATTGTATTTCTAGTTTGTATTCACTCTTCTCTGGATGACTCATCTTACTCTTTATTTTGTATATGCAGATGTAAGCAATTTTCCGACACAATGATGGGTAACTGATAACATAGTTGTTTTTGTGCTGTTGTATCACACCCAGTAGTTCTTAGGACTTATTCCTGCCTGAGTTTGGGGATCATTTTTGCTGTGCTCTGAAATGTGTGGGGTGCTAGGGATCAAACTTGGGTTAACCACAAGAAAGGCAATAACCAACTCACTTCACTGTTTCCTGGCCCCAAGCTGATGAGATTTTTAATATTTATTTCTATACATACACATTTGAAATTTAAAGTAAAAATATAATTAAAAAATACTTCCTCTTAAAAGTTAATAATAATTTCCTATTATCTTTTAGAATACTTTATGTTTTTGCCATTTTAATTTTTGATTTTCTATTTTGGTATTTTTGTGTTCTTTGACTTTGAGCTTTTCTTTCAAAAAGTTAATTCTTGTATTCATCAGACATGATCTATAAAAAATAATCACAATAAAATATTTAGGTAAAGTTATCTAGTCAATATTTGTGTGTGTCCATATCTTTACTTTGTCCTTCATTGTGCTTAATGGGCATAGAGGCTTATTATAAGCCTTCTGTCAATTATTAACTTAAGTATTCTTATATACTTAAATACATACTCTATTTTTATCTTTTTTGGTAATGGCTATTAATTTTCTATTTGACATCACAGAATATACCATATTTTTCGATATATATGACAACTTCTTAATCCATGAAAAACTTATTAAAAGTCGGGGGTCTGCTGGAGAGATAGTATGGAGGTAAGGTGTTTACCTTGCATGCAGAAGGTCAGTGGTTCAAATCCCGGCACACCATATGGTCCCCTGAGCCTGCCAGGAGCAATTTCTGAGCATAGAGCCAGGAGTAACTCTGAGCGCTGCCGGGTCTGTCCCCCAACTCCCAAAATAAAAACAAAAACAAAAAAGTCGAGGGTCATCTTATACACAGGTAAAAGGCATGCTGAAACTTACACCAGCTTCAGGGACAAGTGATCCGCCCCCTTCTTACTGCCACATCCCATCCAGCTGCCAGGAGTCATCACTCTATCCTCTGCTTGTCCTGATAAATCTTTCAGGACACACAGAGGAGCTGAGTTACAGAGCTTTGCATCTCATCCAGCCGCCAGGTGTCATCGCAGATATACAGCTTTCTGGTGATCAGTCCTCTTCTTGTCCTGATTCATCTTTCAGGGGACACGGAGGAGCTGAGTTACCGAGTGCCACATCTCATTCATCCCCCCTGGTATGTGGCTTTCTGGTGCATAGTCCTCTTTTCAGCTTTATAGAACACAGAGGAGGTGCTCTGTGTCCCTCTAGAGGTCCTATTAATCACTGCATCCCAGCCAGCTGTTCTTAAGAGGAGCCCCTCTCCCTGCTCTCAATGTAGATCACAATTAATAAATCACAGCCACTCACTACAAATTACAAATGTAAAATGATTGTTGGCACTCCAAAGTCTAGCATATCTGTTAACCTTTGAGGATTCTACTCTTTTTCTCTTATGTTTTTTTATTTCCACTTAGTGTGCATTAAAAGAAAGGTAGTCTTATATGGAGAATATAGCCCAAACCCTAGATTTTTAACAGGAAAAGTAGACGGTCATCTAATACACCCAGTCATCTGATACGCCAGAAAATATGGTAACTTTATGTTTAAGGTATATTTCTTCCTGTTTTAATATTTCATAATTGATTTACTCTAGCTTTTATTTTTGATGTTATCATTAGCTATAGCCATCTTCTTCAATAATTGACTTATTATTTAGTTGAAATTAGGAGTCAACTGTAACTCTCAAAGTTTTTTTTAAATATGTTTGATAATTTGTTTGTTTGTTTTTAATTTTTATTGTGCCCAAAGTGCATTACAAATCTTTCACTGCATCATTTATGGTACATAGTGACAATGAATGAGGGGCATTCCCACCACCAGTGCTGTCCTCCCTTTGCCCCTGTTCCCAGTATGCATCCGATATCTCCCTCCTCTACCCCCTAGTATGCTAGTGCAACTGGTCTCCACTTTACAGCTTGTTGTAGATTGAGATTTTTTTTTGATTGATTTTTGGTTTTGGGTCACATTTGGTGGCCTCAGGAATTAATCCTGGCTCTATGCTCAGAAATTTATTCTGGCAAGTTCTGGGAACCATATGGGGTGTCCAAGAAACCCAAGTCAGCTGTGTGCAATATAAATCCCCTACCTGCTATGTTATCACTCTGTTCCTGTTTGATAGTTTAGAATTGAATATATTTTCATTTCTAAAATTTGGTGAGTCTTTCAGTTTATTGGATTTAACTAAGTGAGTTAGTAGAAATTTAGATATAACACAGGACATTCTCAAACCCCCAAAAATAAAATGCATAAGTTCTATTATCTAAAGGTCACATATTCTATTATCCTATTCCATTAAAGCATATTGGTTCAAAATTTTGAAAGATAACTTGGGAAGTTTGTTTTTTTTTGTGATCAGACTAGAAGAGAGGGATCAAGGATAAGTAGATTATTATGCCTACACGGGACCAATACAAGTTTCCAACCCTAATTATCATACCTACCCTCTTATATCTCTCAATTTGTAGTATCTTTTGGTATTTTTCAAGACTAATCAATTTTATACTTGACTAAAGGCCACATTTTGCTTTTGTTTCTGATTGTACCTTCACATCTGTCAGTGCTCAAGGTTTATTTCTGGCTCTCTGATCAGGGATCATTCTTGATGGGGCTAAGGCCCATATGAGGTTCCAGGAATTAAAAACTATCATCTGGTCAAATCCACATTTTTCTACCTTTTCTTAATGTGTTCATATGCATTTGAATTTTTATTTTTTATAAAATGTGTAGAATTTTTATATTCTTTTCATCTCTCCCTTTTTTACTTATCTCCTACTTCATATTGATTATTTTAATATTACTATTACATTTTAGAATTCTTTTAAAAGAAAGTATTATAAATATTATATTTTTATTTGCCTTATAAGGTCATAAACTGGAATCATTGGCTGCTGTTGTGAGTCAGGGAAGTAATATAATCTGAGCTGCATTCTAAAAAATAACAGTAAGTAATATGGACTAGAGTTAGTACAGATTTTGAGATTACTTAGTCAATACAAAAGATATATTTATGGAAAATTGTTAAATAGTGGAAAAGTAGATCTATTTTATTTTAATTTTATTGACGTTGTAAAATATAGTTACAATAGAGCTAAAGTATATAGTACTGCATCCCCATCACCAAAGTGATCGTAGCCCCAAAGTCCCAAAGACCCACAGCCCTACAATTGTCTATAGTCTGACTTTAATTACTCCCACTTATTCTCTACTGATTATAAATTTCCTTTTATTTCAAGGCCAATGTATTGTGATGAATCAATACTTGGTGTTCTTTTGCTTTGTGTCTATATTCAACAAATGAGTGAATCTAATGGGTACTTTTCAGAATGGTAAATCATTTAAAGTTTCATCTATGAAATTCAAAAATTTCAATAATGTGAATATAACCAAAGTCTGTTGCTCTGTAAGTGCTGAAAGTTAAAGAAAAAGAAGTGCATATCAACTTAAATGTATAACTTAAATGTGTCTCACATGGTTTTGTTTTTGTTTTGTTTTGTTTTGGTTTTTGGGCCACAAACCATGACACTCAGGGTGTAATCCTGCTCAGAAATAGCACTGGCTTGTGGGACCATATGGGACACCGTGGTATCAAACCACAGTCTGTCTTTGGCTAGTGCATGCAAGACAGATGCCTTACCCCTTGTGCCACCGCTCTGGCCCTTCACATGTTTATTATTATTTTCATTAAAATTTAAATTTCAATTAAAGTACTTTAACACACAATCTAAGAGAAAATGAAGAAGTAATACTATATCAGATATACGTAAGGTTGTGAAATTACTGAGATAATCTGCAGGTGGGAAAGAGACTTTTGAAAAATGGTACATAAATTTCAAGTGATATTAAAATTATACATTAACTTGTCTTGATGTATGTTTTATGTATAGATAAAATGTTAACATAAAGGTTATTTATGTTGATATAAATCAATCTTCACTTTCATTATAATGAATAAATAACATTATATACATTTTTAAATAGTATAAAAAACTCAAACAGGCATGCCGTTTTATTTATTTCAGGTTTTGACTGGTTTAAAAATTAGCTTAGATAACAAATATTATGCAAATAAAAATAGCAAATAAAAGTGGAATGGAATCAAATTATAGAAAAGTAAATGAATGAGGTCTTTATAAAGCCATTTTTGGAATTGCTAATATCCTTTTCATGCTCTAATAACATGAAAACTGCAGTTTTGTGAATTCAGTTTTGTTTTCATGACTTGACAATATTTTAATTCCTATAACCTTATCTAGCTCTTTTAATAACTTCAAATATACAATCAATATTTTGTAATGGTTTCCAAAAGTTTCATGAAATCAAAAGACTTTATCATTTAAGTGATATTTAGCTTCAGTTTCCTAGTTTTATTTTTGATTCAGTGAATTATGGAAAATGGCATCAACATCTTGTATATTTTTCCTATACTTCCATTAGTAGTAATATAATCATGAACTTTAAAGTAGTATTTGGAAGGTGTGAACATAAATTCTTATTAGCAGTTAATGAAATATTAGTTTATATGTAGTTTCATTCTGCATGTGTTAACACAAAAATATGTATCACAGAATTTGTAAGAACATATATAAGATCTCAGCATAGCTATAGCATATGTCCTTGTATAATGTAGTTTAATTGTGTAACTAGAATAGAATGTCAACAGCCTCCGAGCATTTTAAAGAAGGCAGTTTTTTTTCGGTAATGTCTATGAATTTTAAATTAAAATGCATTAAAATGATATCTGCCTAATGCTTCTTTTTGTCAAATAAAAAGTCTTTTATTTTTAAGTCTAATAAACCTTTTCATTGGACTTTTTTCTGTCCAGCCATCCTGAGATCTTATACAATTAATGCTTCTTCTTCTTTTTTTAATAGATTCAGTCTTTTCTGGCTTCACCTAAAAACAAAGCTCAATTCTCTTGTCAAAATAAAAAGAAAACAACAAAAAAGTCTCTTTTTCCATAATCTGTCTTGTTTCTATTTTCATTTATCTTCCAACAACATAAATGCTCATTAATTTTTGATAAATGAAAATTGAATTTCTTGCTCTCCTTTGTTACTGAAACTAGATCTGCTTTTGATTAAGAAAACAAAATATTCTTGTCCAGAAAGAGATCTCATATCTTCTTTATTATATTATGCTTTATCTATTATGGTCTGTTGTGAATATTTTGTATTTCTCAAATAGTTTTATACTTCTGTCATAAATTTTTCTTGATTCTTTGAAATTTATATGACTTTTCCCTGTTTTCTCTGTCTTTAACCCAACAATAATGATAATTTCTTGACTATAAAACTCAGTCTCCCAAGTAATTTTATACTATTCCTATAAGTCAGCACATAATTGCTAAAATACACATAATTGCTAAAATTACCTCCAAATCTAAATTTTCTCCACTAATTTTTGGGGCTTCATCATTGCAACTGAAAGTGAAATTTTATAACATCCAGGTATGTAAAAAATGTCACCAATTGAACAGTTTTATCTTCTAAAACTTTACTTTTGTATTCAGAGTTTCAAATTCTGTCTGCCAAACAAATCTTCCAAACAAAATAATTTTTAAAAAGTACACATTGTAGTACTCAAGGAATATTACTGCTTCTGTGATCTGTGGATTGGTACCATTGGAATAGGGAAAACAATAGGGCTGGTTTGGCCATGTATTGCGTGTCTTTGTAGCATGCACTCAGTGTGTTGAACTATCTATCCAATTCCCTTAATCTTAAAATAGTTCTTTTTTATTCTAATCTTCCATATGTATTCATAGAGTTTCCATTGAAAGTATCTTAAATTTTTGTTTGAGGACAAACTTGGCATTGTAGTTACTCCTGGTAATACACTCCAAAATTACTCTTGAAGTTCTTGGAAGACTATATGTAATGACAGAAATAGAATCCAGGTCTTCCCGATACAAGACAAAAACCCTAACTACTATAGTAATGCTCTGACCCATAGTATCTTAAATTTTTACCTTCTAAATGTTCCAGAGTGAATAACTTACAATATAAATGACAAAATTAAAACTGCATAAAATTTCAGATGTTCAGAACCTCTTTTCTGAACATTTCCATACACCAATTGATCTGTTATCATCATAATTAATGCATGCTCTTTCTGTCAAGGCTGCTTTTTATATTCATGCTTAATATTGCATTTATTACATGTATAACCTTCATTTAAAAGTGATATTTTTAAAAACTGAGTGCTCATAGGACAAAAAATGTACAACTTGACTTGCCATAAATTTTGCCATTCGCTGATCTTGACCTTCATTGTTGCCATATTCGTCTTCATGCCTGACTGTCTTTTACCACCACCCTTAGTCAAGTTCCCCTCAACTTAGTTTTAGACAAAATAAATTTCTTAGTATCCCTAACAACCTGTCTTTATAGCTACAGTTCTGTAATAGTCCTGAAGAGAAGTTGGAAACTGTACAGCAGACAGTACTGCATATGGCAGACCTGGGTTTGCACCCTATATGATTCCATGTACTGCCACGATATTAACTTCTGAGTTCAGAGCCAGAAGTAATCCCTGAATATTTCTGAGTGTGGCCCCAGTACCCAAACAATAAAGAATAAAAATATAAAAGTCTTGATGAAGAGTTTTCCAGTACTTGAGCATCTTTTCTAGATGTGCAAACTGCTTTTGTAACTCCAGCATAAATTCCATTGAAAACAGAATATTTTCTGGATTGTTCTAAGAAAATTATGTCATTCCTTTTTCTAAATTTTCAGTACTCCTTTATCTATTAAACATTGTATTATTTATTAGTTTGTAGTTGAATTTTCTCATTCTTCACGTCTATATTATCTAATAATATGTCTCTGTAGAAATACTAATGATAATAATTTCATCATAATTGTAGGTTCTCTGTGCATGTGTAATAACTTTTACTTTATTTTTTATTTTCTTCATTATTTAAATTTGTATTTCAAAGCAAAATATCATATTTTAAAATACATTCTGTAAATCCTGTTGATAATGGCTTATATATAGAAATTAGAGAAATATACTAATGTAAATCTAGTAATGAAATTACATAATGTAACAATATTAGTGATTACTAGTAAAGCTAGTTTATAGTTTCAAAAATTTTATATATTTTAAAATTACCAAAATATATAATATAAAATTTAATTTGATAAAAAGAAACACATTTTATATAAAATTATTGTTTTTAACCTAAAGAACATATTAGTTTAAATTTTTTAAACATTTTTATATGCATAAAATACACACTGCCTTAATATTTTTCCAAACAAATGGTATTGTTCTTCAAATCCAATAATGTTGACAACATATTTAATTCAGCAATATAAAGTTCTATATTTGGAATATTATTTTATCATTTTGTTAGTTAGAATAATGTAAACATTTAAAAACTGTGTGAAAACATTTTAGATTGTATAAGTTCTGAGAAGACAGCATAAAAGAGGGTATTAGAATCTCAGTATTATTCACATGTGACTTTAGTATTTATTTTTGTCAGTAGTGTTATCTTAATATGATGTCAAAAATTATGATGCAAAAGTTACATCTTAGAGCCAGAGTGGTGGCGCAATGGTAAGGAATTTACCTTGCAAGCTGCTGCCCTAGGACGGACTTTGACTAGAATCCCCGGCTTCTCATATGGTCCCCTAAGCCAGGAGCAATTTCTGAAAGCATAGCTAGGAGTAACCCCTGAGCATTACAGGGTGTGGCCCAAATAAAACAAAAAAGAAAAAAGAAAAAAAACAGTTACATCATCAAGTAAATGGTCAAAGTCATCAGAAGTGAAGATTTTGTCTATAGAACTGAGCTTACATAGAAGATGGGTAGAAAACTACTTGGAACACGAATGGAGGGAACCAAGCTCTGGTGGTGGATATAGTTTTGGAATGACATATACATGAAAAGTATGGATAACAATGTTCTAAATTTAAGTATTAAAAGAAAAGTGATTTTAAAAATAAATTAAATATTGGACTACTTCACACTAAAAACTGTACATTAAGAGAAGTTTTCATCAAACCAACAGACACAATGAAAGAGAAGCTATTTACAATTTTGTAATTCCACAAGCAGTTAATAACCAAAACAATATTTTAAAACTCACAGAACTTAACAACTAAAGACCTTGTTTAAAAAAATATACAGAGGACCGGAGCGGTAGCCCAATGGTAGGGCGCTTGCCTTGCATGAGGCTGACCCCAGAGGAACTTTGGTTCATTCCCTGCGTCCCATATAATCCCCCAAGCCAGGAGCAATTTCTGAGTGCATAGCCAGGAGTAATGCCTGAGCATCACCTGGTGTGGCCCAAAGAAGATATGAACAGATATTTCTCTAAAAATATAAAAGACCAAAGGAAAATAAATAAAAGTTTGGCATCTCTTATTATTGGAATATATAA